>NC_069693.1:19958260-20165760 GCF_023699985.2 Odocoileus virginianus | reverse complement strand
ACCGTTTCTACCCTCGAGGTGGTCCTTGACCCCTGAAAGGATTTACTTTGCCTTTGAAGCTGAGCAGATTGCACCAAATGGCGAATGTTTTCAAAGCGATTTCCCTGAGGAGAAGAGTCCAGGCCCCAGCCACACCCCTTCAGCTCTTCCATAGATTACTCAGTTGAAGCCGTTTGTCATCCTCCAGGAGTGGGTGCTTAGGAAGAGGTTATACAGGTTACCTCCACCCTCGGAGAAGCCTGTTTCCACTAGGCCCACCCTCCCCTTGGACATGGCACGGGTGTCCCCTAGGCCGCGTGCCCTCTTTCAGACTTGATCTAAGATGGCACGACCAGTGCTCTGATTGTGTTGGAGCCAAAAAGTGATGGGACTGAAGAGTGCGTAGTCGATGGGCGGGGCGGGGTCTCCACCTCGGGAGGCACAACTCGCCTTTGACAGGCCCCTCTGCCGCTGCACTCCTGCTCTTCATCAGCTTTTCTGGGGCGGCGGTTTTCCTCCTGCATCAAGACCAGCCACTCCTGGTGGATTTCAGAGACCACCACCTCTCCGCCCGCCCCCAGCAGCCCCTCCAATCTGGGCTCCCGCGCTCCATTCATAAAGCTGCCTTCTTGGCTCCCACCACAGCAGCCTCCATCTCCAGTTGCCCTCACAGCGTCGTGAGCCTGCACCGTGAACTTCAGTCCCTGGGTGGCTTACAGAGGCTCGGGTCGGATGACCTGCACGGCAGCTGGCTTTGTCCTGAGCAGCTGGGCGAGCTCATACGAGGTCTTCAACCTCTGTGAGCCTCAGTTTTCTCCTTTGTACAATGGGAATAATCATATGTCCCACCTGACAAATGTTACAGCTGCTATCATGATAGTAATCACGGTCTTTAGCATTCATGTTATCATTAGCTGGTTCATATTTCGTCATCATGATGAATCTTGTTTTCTGTATGTTTATTTTGTCCACCCACGTGCAGGTTGAGCTCCTTCAGGGTAAAACTCCCAACCTCTGATCTTCCCCACTGAAGGTATCTCAAGCTGGTGGCAAGAGTAGGATGTCAGCAGGTGCCCTGGGCTTGACTACAGGAGCAAGAGGGCCACCTCTGGGGCTCTGCTGATCAAACAGAGGGCTTTCGTTGGGCTCAGCTCCGTCGCCACAAAGCCATGGTGAATGATGTGGGAGTAGATTCCAAAGTGCTTCCTGCCCTTCTGCAGCCCAGAGGAAGTCCCCCAAAGTAAAAGAAGAGCATTCAGAAAGGGACCCAGTCGAGACTCCTACATAGGCCAGAGGTTTGTCCCCAGAGGGGCAAGGGTGCCAAGGAAAAGTGGGTTCCATCTGGTTTCTTGTAAACAGACGAGGACTAGGGAGAGAGCTGGGCCCCTCTGCCATCCACAGGCTGCCTGGGCTGCTGCGTGGACTGCTGCCCGTCTCTGCGCTCTGTGCCCAGCACAGAGCGGGCAACATTCGTACTTGTGGGCAGGATGAATTAACTCACATCTAAGCAAAGGCTGGGGGCCAAAACCAAATGGAAAATGAGGCCAGAGAGTCCAGGGTGTTTCCAGTCATTTGGTTGGATGTGCCTTTCTCCTAGAAGAAGCCCCGGGAAGAAAGCCCTGGAGGGGGTAATAACGGTGTCTTTCACAATGGAAAGGTCAGCCGACCTGTGTTTATTGAGTGACTCAGTGGGCCAGCCCTTTGCTCGGCTTTGTAGGTGATTACGAGACAGGCAAACCCACGGGGTCCTCTTGGTAAGCAGGCTGGCATCAAAACGCGTGAGGAAAATGAGAGAGCCGCCCGGAGCAGCGTGTCATTGTGCAGAATCGTCCAGAAAAGGTTCAGAGGATTCGAGGCTGTGCTGGGGAGGCCCGGGCGGTGGGGTGAGTGGGAACACCTGAGGAGGCAGGAAGGCGAAGGCTGGGTGCCGCAGACGTGGAGGTCGGGTTGTGGCTGAGATCTCCAGGTCAGCACAGCAGCGGGGGTGTGTCCACGTCCCCTCGCCCAGAGTCCTGCGTGGGCTCTTTCAGTGGCCTGGCTCTCTGGCCCCTCCTCTCTCTCCCTGATCACTGCCCTTCCTGCCGAGGCCTCTTTGAAATTTGACTCAGGTTGCGAGCACGTATTTCAGCATTTCTGGATGCAATTTGGTATCAGAGCAAAGAATCAAAGGATATTTGCTATCACTTTAAAGTATGTTTCTCTCCCTCTTCCTCTGAGCACCTGACCCCACAATCATCGCTGGCTTTGAAATAATAGACCCATCATAATTACGAGAATTAGTCTGGAGGCTTCTGCCTTATTTGCTCAACTGAGGTTACTGAGGCCGTCTTCAGAGGTGGAAAGGGTGTCCCGGACCATCTCGGCCGAGATGGCAAATACAGAGCCGTGCCTGCTGGGTGGGGGCTGCCAGGAAGCAAGAATGAGGGAGGGGGCTGGGAGCAGGGTGGAAGCCCCCAGTGCCCACCCCAAGAGCTGCTGCCCCTTGGGGACCCTGGACCCAGCCTTGTGAGAGAATAGTTTTTCAGGAGAGGCTGAAACCAAGACCATATGTGAAGTGCCCCGAATTTGTAAATGTTAAAAACAAATTTGGCACATGAAAACCCTGAGTAACAAATGAGCTCTCCATTGGGTTGCTACCCCTGCTAGTTACAGAAGTGGAAACAGAGGCCCAGATGGGGAAAAGAACATGGGCTAGCACATTAAGGCAGTGGACACTTGTGTTCCCTCTGCCTCCTCGGTCCAAACCCGAGGTGCAGGGCAGTGTCCGCACACATCAGGCTAGGAGCCTCCCATCAGCATGCTGCCCACATTGCCTGCTCCTTTCCAGAGGCTTCTGCTTGCCCTTGGCCAGGGGTGGCTGGCAGCCTCTCTGTGGCCTTGAACCTGTGTTGCAAAGCCAGACTGAGTCAACACTCTGAGCTGGCTCTGTGACCGACCTGTTCCAGGTGGTGGGTCAGTGGCAACGTTGCAGCCTTTGGACAGCAGGCAGGAAAGGCCAGGGCTCTTACAGAGGGCAGCTTCAAGGTTCTAATAGGGTATTTAAGGAATAGAGCCAGACTTAACGCTGAACTCTTTCTTTGACTTAATTTATTATAATGTATGTGGCTAAAATGTAGATCACACTGCTGTTTTGGATCTCCGTTTTGATTCCCAAAATTGCAATCATGATAGGTGGATTATAACCGTGCTTTAACATACAGATGAGGAAATGTATTCCTGTGCAATTTCCCCCTAAGGAGAAGTCAGAGGATAAGGGGCAGGAGTTTTGAATAACCTTGCAACATTTAGTTGTCTCTCTCAGTTATGGGATAGAAATTAGCATTACAGGACTATATATGTTGTGACTGCAGCACTGCTTTGAATTTTAGCGTGGAAGGGCTTCCCGAGGGAAGGGAAAAAGCAGTTTTCCTTATTAAAAGTTGTCGCCAGGATCTAATCTACATCCAAAGTGGTGTCACAGAGTGTTAAGTTGTCGTATTTATTTAAAACCACGAAGTGCCTACTGTGTGCCAGGCACCTTGCTAGCAGGCCGGGGATGCCATGGCCAACCAGACAGATGGAAGAATCTCTGGAGAACTGAGCACTAGCGGGCAACATTGGGTGGTGCGCAGCTAGGGGTGAGCTGGGGAGGAGGCCGACGTGGGGGGTTGGGAGTGGTGAGAGCAGCTGCAGGGCTGGGGGTGGAGCCAAGGGGAAGGAGGGTGCAGGAAGCCTCACACAGAGGGGCGAGTGGAGTATTCCTCACTTGGCGGTGTGTGCATGTGGTGGGGGCGCCTCCAAGAACATATATATGTCTGGGCAGACTTTTCCTTGGGTCCAGATACTCAGCAGAACTGAGCAGAACAAATGTCCTGATGAGCTGCCCCAGGACCTGCACTCTGCTCTCCCCGCCAGCCCAGGTCCTGGACTGGCACCCACTCAACCTCTCCAATGCACACGGAGGGTTCTGTTTAAATTCTGCCACCCGCCACTCTCACCCCCGCACCTGGGCCGGGGCTCTTGAGAGCTGTGAGAACCATACCCTAACTCCTTTTCCCTGCTGTGAGAGCTGACTGTGCCTCTCCCTACACAGCACAAGCCCTGGCCTCTGTTATTAGGGCTGGAGAGTATAGGGAGTCTTAAAACGGTGGCCTCCTTTGGTTACACGGCATGGAGGGACCACCCAGCCTTCCCAGCACCATTCGTTCATTCATTCTCATCAGTATTTACTGAGCACCTACTCTGTGCCAGGAGGTTTTGCATGCATGTCAGTCACTCAGTTGTGTCCGACTCTTTGCAACCCCGTGGACTGTAGCCCACCAGGCTCTTCTGTCCATGGACTATTCCAGGCAAAAATACTGGAGTGGGTTGCCATTTCCTCCTCTAGCGGGTCTTCCCAATGCAGGGATGGAACCCATGTTCCATCTTTCCCAATGCAGGTCCTGCATCTCCTGATTGATAGGTGGAGTCTTTACCACTGAACCACCTGGGAAGCCCCAGGAGGTTTTAGGGAGATAATATTGAGAAAAACAGACTGCATTCCAGTTTTTAAAGTGTAGACAAGCTAGTTGGGGAGAGAGAAATTAAGCAGGTATCATATGTATATATGGTAAGTACAAACTCAGAGGTGTGTCAAGGTTTCATTCTAGGGTAATTGGGGTTGACCTGACTCAGTGTGTAAGTACAAGAATGTCTTCCAAGAAAGTGGCATTGGAACTGAACTGTCAAGAATGGTGGCATCAACCAGGCAAGAGGGAGGTGGTATGCTAGGGTTTGGGGTGTATGTTTCAGGAAGAGGGATGAGCGTGTATTGAGATTCTGAGGTCCATCAAAGAGAAAGTTCTCACCTTTCTCTTTCTGGAAGGTCAGTAGAGCTGCCTTGGGCTCTTAGACATTCTGGGAATGCCCTGGACAGACCCAGGCAGGACTGTGAGTGGCATCTCCTTGGCCCCCTGAAGCCTTGTCAAGGAAAGCTCCCAGCTCACATCACATCATAGTCCCAACTCACGTCCCAGTGCCTGAAAAGTGGCTCTAAAATTCTTTCCCAGTATTGGGTCTGGGCATGAGCTGGTCGGAAGGCCTCTGGGGTACAGGCTGAAGGGCCCAGTATGTCTGGGCAGATGGGGTGCTCTGTGGAGATGTTCAGAAGCAGCCAGCCTGTCGCCCTTTAACACCAGCCATCTCATGAAAGGTGTGTAGGATGGTGAGGCCTGAACTACCCCAAATGGAGACTGCTCCTATCTCTCCCTGTCATCCCAGTCCAACACCTTCCCCCAGGTCCTCCTCCTCACCCCCTAGTTACTCATCTCAAAGGGTTGATCTGAGTAAGTCTGTCTTGTCTAGGAGGTGTCTTGGGAGAAGGTGTTAAACTGTAATTTCGGGATTAGAACATAGCATGCATGGAAGCTTGTTCATGGATTTCCCACCATGGAAGCTGGTGTCACTTTACACTCGGGAGATGATCTTCCCAGCTTGGCAATGTGCCGGGGGAGAGTGCTGACCATGAGCAGGGCTCCTATGGTGGCACTATTGTATGAATCATCACCTCTGGTTTATCCTAGTTATCTGCGTAAGTAGGTCCAGGGTAGATCTGGACCTGGGTAGTTCAGGGGAACTTTCAGTTGGGAGTCTTATCACATGACTTTTCCTCACATTATGTCATTTAGTTTTCACAAGGGATTGTAAAGTAATGCTGTTACTGCCACTTTACGGACAGTGTTTAGAGTCTGGGCAAGGCTAGGGGAAGCATCTACAGAGGTGTAGCCCAGACGGTCCAGGTTGGAAAACCCAGAGCTGGCTGTCTCAAAGCCAGTGACTTTCCCACTTGGCTGTGGTATCTCTGCAGGATTTAAGGTATATTAAGGCCTTGCAAATCCCCTGTCTCATGAAACACTCAGATTCCTTTGTAAGTACCATTATCCAATTAGTATCCAGTTATACAGATTAGGATGCTAAAGTTCATGAAGCTTTAGTGGTTTGCTTGGAATTCCAGAGTTTAAACTCAAACTCAGATCTTGGAGGCAAATACTTCTAGGTGTTTTGAGGTGACCCCTTCTGGCTGACAGTCTCTGTGCATGCCCGGGGACCGTGGGGACAATTTCCTCTGTCCCACCACCCCTCCCTCCACAAGCAAGGCTGCGTGTCCTTGTCCCCTCCTTCCCGGGGCCACCTTGGAGGACACACTCGTTTGCCTGTCCCTTGTGCAGATTTGTTTGGACTGGTCTATGGGATTGCTAGGGAAACCTGGAGGTTTCCGTTTGAGAACTTTGCCAACGCTTGATACTTTTATCTGTGATCAAAGGAAGAATGAGGAGACTTGACCTTCCTGTTCGAAGCTGCTACCCAGGAAGCTAGTCCCCAGGGGTCAGTTCATTCATTCGCACATCATTCACTCAAGCGTGAGCTGCGTGAGTGATGGTTGGAGGCCCACTATGTGCCAGATGTGGAGGAGGAGGACTCTGCGCCTCTTGTCCTCTGCCAGTTATAAGCTAGAAGGAGAACAAAATCCACATTCACCTGGCCAGAGAAGCTAGTTGCGGGCCCACTCAGGATATGGGTGTAACCAGGAGCTATCTGAGGTTTATAGTACAGCTTCATTTGTAGTCGAGAAAGGCCACTCCTATGTTTATCAGAAAGCAAAGGTACCTTCAAGCAGTCTCTGGGGGTCATGAGGAGGAAAGCAGCAAAAACTTCACTGAGCATGTCACAGTCGTATTGTCTAAAGTCCACTGCCCAACCAGGAGCCTGGGGGTTGGGGGGGGAGCATCATCCTTGCCAGGACGCAGACAGTGGACCACTCACGGGGAGGGCCATTCTCCAAGGCATCGGCTCTAGCTTTGTTTCGCTGGCATGTACCAAGACAGTGGTCAATGTGGTAACCTTGGCTGTCTCCTTGGCTCCTCTGCTTCGTGGCCTGAGCCAAGCCCAAAGGTTTTGTCCTTTGGAGGTTTATCAGCCAGGTAAAACAGCTCCAGAAAAATGTTCGTACCGTGATGGGCAGAGCTGGATGGAATTTTTTTTGCTAATTTTTTATGTCAACTAAAGTATTTATTACTACAAAGTGTTTAAAGTTTCAGCATTTATTCAAAAAAATTTTAAATCTTGATCCATTGATAGTGTTCATCTGATAAAGGTTCTCAAATTAAAAGGGCTAGATAAGTCAGTGCAGCTCAAAAATGGCAGTAACTTCAGAGCTGGCAATTGACACTTGTTTTCTGCCACTGTTTACTCTTCAATAAAAAATGCATATTTACCATAGCAACCTCCTGATCACGTGGTGCCCTATCTTACCCGCTACCCTCTAAAACAGAATAGCTTCTTAAAGAAACACACACATTCTAATATGTATGCTTTTCAGATGCAAAAATATGTTCTTTATCAGGAGGCCCTCTTGCCTGGGATTTAATGCTAATAATCACATCATCTTTATAGAAATCATTTTGGTCCCATGTCTTAAATTTTCAAGGTGTTCACCCTGAAAATCCAAATAAAATTACTCTTGGAAGGACTTTTGATTATCTTGAGAGTTTGCTGATCATTTATTTTAATACAGTTTTAAAATAATATATATTTGCATGTATACATGCATATGTATGTATATGTATATATAGTTTTTTTTTTCAAACACTAGCCATTAGTATCATTTGGGAGGGAGTTTGATGTAGATTCTAATGACCTGCTGCTTCATCTGTGATTAAAGATTGTCATCTATGCAAAGCTCAATTGCAGCCTGAATTGTTTTTCACTGTTAGCTTGGGAGAATTGCCTGGGTTTTCAGAGCTTTGGAGAAACTGCTGTAACCTGGACTTTTCAGAAAGGGAGCATGCCCCTCATTCTGGACCTTGTGCAGGTTGTAGGTTCTGTCGCTTGGGGAGAGTGCAAAAGCCACAGGTCTCTGCCTTCCCCACAAGCCGCCCTTGCATGCAAGGGGTCCCTTTGGCAATATTCATGTTAAAAGCTGTTATTAACTGGAGCATGTCCTACACCAGGCCCTTGCTAAATGAATTGTTACGACTATCCCCATTTTGCAGATAAGGAAACTGAATGAACCTCAGAGAGTTTATGTCATTTGCCCAGGATTATATTCTCTAAGAGTTGGTAGAACTTGGTTTTGACCTGAAGCATCTGATTGAAAACCTTTTCCACTTAATCTGTGATTGGAACCTTTCTGTCAGACTTAAGCCGGAAGGACGAGTGGGAACAGCATGGGGGGGGTGGGGGGGGGCGGCAGTAGGCAGTGCCTTCTTTTGCAGAATGTTCTCGGGAGATGTTGCGTGGCCTCAGCATCAGTAGAGTTTTTTGGCTCACCCTTCCCATCCTGGTTTGCACCTGGGCCTGCCAGCCATGTACCCCTGTGCTGTGGATCTCTGGACACCACAGCCCTGGGAGGGTGGTGTCTGGCTGTGTGTGTGATGAGAGAGCTGCGGTCAGTGCCCCAGCAGCCTGAGGGTGGGGTGCATCTGAACCAGGCCTGGTGGATTTTTTAAATTCCTTTTAGCCACATACAGACCAATCTGAAAAACAAGAACATATTGTGACTCTGTTATGCTTCGTGGCTTTGGGGGAAAATCCGATTGTGATGTGAGGCCGGGCTCTCTGTGGCGATGTGGCGTTGTGACCCGAACTCAGAAGAGGAGAGCTGCCCAGACCCCATGGCCTGGCCAACCAATCTGAATGCAGCGTGTCCACAAGCCATTTCATAATTATCCGTCATGAATGCCTCCATGCTGCCTTAATAGATTATTTAAAATGGTGCCTATGCCTCCCGTGCAACCTCACTGGCCCCGAACTGTACACACACACAAGCCGGGAGAGGTAATTGCTTATCATGTATCTTTTTGTTCCAGACACTTTTATAAAAGAGTATGTATTATGTATGGTGTGACCTTCAAATGTCAGGAATGTGTTGTGCAATAAACTGTCAATATTTGTGGTTATAAGGTACTAGATGACTTTTACAATAATTGGAACGGCTATATTAAAAGCTTGGATCACTCAGCTGGTTAAAGAGAAAGACACAGGCCAGTGTTCATCAGGGACTTGCCTTCTGCCAACGATTAAATGAAAGATATTGCAAGGTGCTTAAGATGTCTTCTTTGTTTAAAAAAGAATATGGCAAAACCTGTCTCCAGGGGAGGCGTTATCTCCAGATCATTCCTCCTCCTTTCAGTGTGTGTCCGTCCCTTGAGAAAACTCAGCTCACAGGTTATGGCGACTGACCAAGCGCATTTTGAAAAAGATCGGTCCAGCTTGTTCTCAGTGTCACTTAAGTAAGAATTCCTGAAGCCTACCCGGTAGTCAAAGAGATCTCCTCCAACCTTCCCCAGCCCCACCCCAGCCATAAAGGAGGGGGCTGTAAATTACCTTAAGAGGACCTTAAAAGCTATAGTTTTTTAAAGAAAATAAATTACGTAGAAATCTTTTGGGAATTTATGCTTTACTGAAAGTAGAGGCTTCTATAGTCTATAGTTTTTTTTGTGTGTTTTTTAAAGAAAGGAACATGTAATTTAAATTAGGAAGAAGGGAAAGCATAACAAATATTTTGCAACAGTTACAGTAGTGATTGGGGGCATGGATTACTTTTTAAGTATCTGTTTTATTTTGCTTTCCTATTGATTACTGTTTCTTTATGCTGTTTCTTCCAGTGCAGTAACATCTTCCTTTTTAGTCAGGAAGTAGGCAAATGAAATCATGGAAGGTGCCTCAACGACACACCACCATCTTCTCTCAAACTGTCTTGTGATCTTGCTGATTAAATTGTATGTGTGTGGTTCCTCCCACCTGGCGAGAGAGAGACCCAGGAGACAGCCTGAAGCCTCCTCCAGGAAGCCTCAGGTGCCCCTGACATCCTGCCCACCTGCTGTTTTCACACTCCAGCCCCAGATGGTCTTTGCTGAGCACTTTGGGGGCATTCCTGATGTTTTGCTCATACAGGGGACATTTCTGATATTTTGCTCATACAGGGGGCCAGTTCCTCCAGGACTACGCAAAGCAACTTTCCTCTTGTAGTCAGGAGCTCATCTTGCCCTCTGAATTCCAGTTTGCTTGCCTCTTCTGATTCTTCTATTTATTTTAAAAGGGCGTGTTTAAAAGAGTAGGTACAATTTTTTAAAGTATTATTGAGCACCTGCTAATGAGCGGAGCGCCTACCATGTGCTGGGGGTGTAACACCAAACAGTAGTGCGTGGTCCTTGTTTGCGTGGAGCTTTGTCTAAGGGCAGACAGGTGGTAAGCAGACGAATATGTAGGTCGGTTAGCATCTGCAATAGGTGATAGTTCCTCGAAGGACAAACCAGAGAGAGAGCACCCCGGGAATGTGGAGTCAGGGAGAATTGCTCCAGACAGTGTGGTCAGAAGCAGCACTCCCAGGAGAGGTGGTGGACTGAAGTCTGAGTGTGAGTCTCTGTGTGAATTCTGGGGGGAGAGAATTCTAGATGGATGGGGCCGCAACAACTAGTCAATCCTAAAGGAAATCAGTCCTGAATATTCATTGGAAGGACTGATGCTGAAGATGAAGCTCCAATACTCTGGCCACCTGATACAAAGAACTGACTCATTGGAAACAGTCCTGATGCTGGGAATGATTGAAGGCAGGAGGAGGAGGGGACGACAGAGGATGAGATGGCATCAACGACTTGATAGATATGAGTTTGAGCAAGCTCCGGGAGTTGGTGATGGACAGGGAGGCCTGGCGTGCTGTAGTCCATGGGGCCGCAGAGTCAGAAATGACTGAGCGACTGAAATGAACTGAACTGGGGCAACAGAAACAAAAGTGAGGTACCAGCCAGGAGGCCTTGAGGAAAACAAATAGATGGAAGGCAGGAGCAGAGTTGGGATGAGGTCAGAAGAGCAGCGGGGGCCACTTAGGTGGGGGTGGGAGACCATGAGGAGTCGGGGGTTATTCTAAAGAGTGACAGAGCCAATGGCTTGTCCCTCCGCTGCCCGTGGCCAGGCTTTTCCCAGGGGATGGCATCTCCCTGGGCCATCCCTCTCCAGGCTCATCCTACCTGCTTCTCCTCACCCAGACCAGTCCATAGTTGACCCTGCTCCGCTCTGGCTCACCTGATCAGTTGCTGGGATGTGTCCCTGCCCTGCAGGCCAGAGGGAAGAGAGAGGTGTGCAGAGCCCAGAGAAATCCATCACGCAGTCTGTCTTGTCAAGGGTTGCTTCTCTGAGTCCCACATCCTGCCTGCTGCCTCCCTGGTCACAGTTCCCAGCCTGGGGACTAAAAGTGCACACCCACAGCCAGCCCTGAGCACCTTGGGAGAACTGGCAACCCAAGGATTATTACAGAGCGTGTTGTCAATGGCAGCGTCACACAATGCCAAAGGGAAGAGACCCCATGGGTGGCCCAGTCACCAGCAGGGGGGTTCCGCACACTCCCCTGACAATTAGGAAAGGGCTCTGGGCTTGGTAAAACCAGAAACACATTTGGCCCACAGTGCTTGATTTTGAAGCCCTTGTGTATTTTAAGGGAAATTTAATCCATATGTTTCTGATTCATTTTCACTTAACTCATCAAAATGTTGCTTTAGAGAAGCTGTTTGAGATCCTAGTGTCTTATATTTTTTTTCCTCCAAATTTTAGCCTTTTAGTGACCTATTTCCCCAATTCCAGAAATTCTATCTTGCTAAAAGCAAATGATGCCCTGCACAGTTTTGAGTCTGGGTCAGAGGTGAGGAAGGCGATGATGGAGGACTTTCACCTCTGTGACCAGTGATCTGTCACGAGCTGGGCCTTGCCAGGGAGCCCAGCCGGTCCCTGGTCCTCAGGACCCACAGGGAAGCTGGCTGTTGCCTTCTCACAAGTGGTCATCCTTTTCTAAAATAGCTCTCTATTTAAACAAATACTTTTGCCAATCCATATTAATGCTTAACTGTTTAACATGACTATATATGGCCATCATAAACCAGAGAACTTTGATGAAACGACAGAGACACCAAATAAATACTGACCTAAGGCATGACTTACGTCTTCCAAGAGTTAAGTACAATTGTTTATGGTAATGTTATAATTTTTATGCATACCATTAATTTATAGTCATTTTTAAAAATAAAAGGAACCCTTCATCAGCGACCCCTACCACAGTAATTGTTTTGAGTCTGTTTATTTTAAAGTTTTCAAAATAAGGGAAAGTGTTAAGCTTTTAAGAGGAACTATACATTCCTCTGGACTTTTTCTCCAAGGTGTTCTTTCTTCTACCCTGAAACCATTTTAGAACACTGACATATGTGGGCAAAGAAATTAAGAAAGATGTGCTTTTTCGGTGTCCTGCTCACCCTTTAGACTCCACAAATTGCTTTTTCCTTCATTAATGAAGTGAGAGCTGTGCTTTTGAGATGCTCTTTGCACAAGGCAGACTTTCAGAATGAACTGCACGACTCATCTGGGAAAATGTATTTACTGTTATACTAAGAGTTTCATAGAAATTAAAATACCATGGCCTTTTATGTCGTAAAATAGTAAGCACTCAGGTGTATGGACAGCTCCCTCATCCCACTGAGGTTCCTGGGACAACTCTCCATTCCCTTCATGGGCCTATCTTCATCATCATCATCATTACAATTTTTTTTAACTGAAAATCTTTCCAGAATGTACTTTTGGGCATGTGAAGGGTAAGGCTGCCTGGCAGGATGAGGTGAGCAGTAAGGGTACATGCACAGTTTAAAGAGAAACCTCTCTTTGCTATTTCTTTTTGGTCCTACTCTGCCTCTTTTGGTCTCTCTGGACCCTGTTCTCTGTCACATAATGTGAATTAATAGGACTACCTGGAGAACTGGGTATAAACCCAAAAGGCTTCACCAGTAGAAGGTTCATGCTACTTGGTTCCTGATTTTCCCACTGTGACAAGTCTCCAAGTCTCCAGGACTTAACAGAGCCAAGATTTGTTCTCATTCATGCACAGTCTGTTTGGGTTGATCTGGTGACTCAGCGATCCAGGCATCCTCTATTTTGCGATTCTGCCCCCTCAACACTTGTGTTGCAAGGACAGGGTGTCCCGGGAGGAGAGGGAGGCAGCCTTGGTTCCTGTCTCTCTTTTCAATGCCTCCAGCCATTGCCTAGACTAGTCAGTGGCGCCAACTTAGGGCAAAGGCAGTTGGGAAAAGTCGGGGTTCGTGGAATATATTGAAGCATGTACTACCCCTTTCATGGTCATTTCCTCCCATCTCTCTAAAATCCATCCCCGTTTCTGATTAGGATGGGCTCAGACTTCCCCGGTGACTCAGCAGTAAGGAACCTGCCTGCAATACAGGAGACACAGGTTTGATCCCTGGGTCAGGAGGATCCCCTGGAGGAGGGTGTGGACAGAGGGCTACAGTCCGTGGGGTCACAAAGAGTCAGACATGACCGAAATGACTGGGCACGTAGGCTAGGGTGGGTGAAGGAAAGGCCACAACGTGGGTGAAGACAGCCTGCAGTGGACTTGGGGCTCGAAATATCATAGGACTACAGGGAGCCAGAGGGGAAGGGCCAGTAAGTCCAGCTGGGGTGGGGTGAAAGGTTTTGCCTAAGGACAGCCAGGCACTGGGGACCAAGGAAGAGATTCTGACTCCTGACTCCTTCTCTGCAAACAAGGGTATTTTAGATATGTACCAAGGAAGTCAGGTATTTAAAGATAACCGTGGGGAGAGGGAATCTACCCTTAAAATGCAAAATTATTTCATAAACCAAGTTTTTAAATTCCAAACAAATATAACAGTAAGGTTAAGTGTATAATGAGGCACCCAGAAATTCAAATAATATTTGTGTACAAGATAACCAGTCTCAGAGATGGATTCAGGTAGCTACTGATGGTGTTTTATGTGCCCCTAGGTTTTAACTTTTGAAAAGTTGTTTTTCTTTCTAAGCATCTGATTCTTTGTCTCTCCAGGACTGCCAGTTTGTGGTTTAGTTGATGATGAGGATTCTAACATAATCCACAACCATTTTTAATCTCCTATCCCCTTCTTTAGCCCACAGCTGTGGTCCCTCCCTCTGTGAATTCTAGGGAAGGTAATGCACCTCCATCACCTTGACCTAGGGCAACCTTTCTATAGACTCAGAAGATTAGGAGAAGCAAATAGAAACATAGAAGGCAAGGTTTCTGACCTTGAGATGACAAAATTACGAGGGTCAGTTGTTGGATGTCTCCCCCAAAACACAT
This sequence comes from Odocoileus virginianus, assembly GCF_023699985.2. NCBI lineage: Eukaryota > Metazoa > Chordata > Mammalia > Artiodactyla > Cervidae > Odocoileus > Odocoileus virginianus. Next base: position 20,151,659 of record NC_069693.1, on the reverse strand, counting down.
CTTTTTAAATTGAAGTATAATTGATATGTAATATTATAAATATATATATATAAAGCATACAGTGTAGTGATTCACAGTTTTTAAAGGTTGTGCTCCATTTATAGCTATGATAAGATACTGACTGTATTTCCAGTATTGTACAATATATGCTTGCAGCATGTTTTAGACACAATAGTTGGTCCCTCTTAATCCCCTGTTCTTATGCTGCCCCTCCCCGTTCCCTCTCCCCACCTGAAACCACTGCTTTGTTCTCTATATCTGTGAGTCTGTTTCTTTTTTGTATTCTTCAGTTGTTTGTTGTATATTCTAGATTCCACATGTAAGAGATATCATACGGTATTTGTCTTACTCTGTCTGACTTGTTTCACTTAACAGAATACCCTCCATGTCCATCCATGTTGTTGCAAATGGCAAAATTTCATTCTGTTGTGACTGAGTAGTATAACATTGTCTGTATGGGTATTTGGTTGCTTAGTCTCTAAGTCATGTCTGATTATTTTGGGACGCTGTGGACTGTAGCGCCTCTGTCTATGGATTTCCCAGGCAAGAATACTGGAGTGCGTTGCCATTTCCTTCTCCAATGTGTGTGTCTGTAGTGGTTCTTTACCACCAGTGCCATCTGGGAAGCCCACATGTACATACATAAACCCCACATGTTTCCCCAGGGGTTCAGGGGTAAGGAATCTGTCTGCAATGCAGGAAATTCGGGTTTGCTCCCTGGGTTGGGAAGATCCGCTGGAGGAGGGCATGGCAACCCACTCCAGTACTCTTGCCTGGAGAATCCCATGGACAGAGGAGCCTGGCAGGAGCCATTATATAAGATATCCACTCCTGAAGAATAGATGGCATATTATTTAGTGGGGTCAGGGAAAGAAACAGAGGTCCCAGGAGCTCCTTCTCAGCTATTTCCCCATCCTCTGAGGCCCAGAGCACACTCAGGCTGAGGTTGTGTTGCCTGCAGCTGATGTCCCCACTCTTGGGGACACCCCAGCCTTGAGGAGCTGGCTGCGGTGCTTTCACAGAGGAGCAGTAGGAGCAGACAGCAAGTCTGAGGCCCACCTCTTTTCACATGCCCAGCTTCATTCTACTCAACACACTTAGAGCAAGGGTCTGATCAGAGAGAAGAGATACTGCAGATTTTAGAAAACGGAATATAAAAAAAGCAATCCATGTGTGGCCTGACAAAGGGTCACACATGTCTTTTTTATGATGCTTCTTCCCTTCTATCATCTTTTTCCTAGAGGGGCTGGGGAAGGACTGGTCTGTCCATAACCAGGACCATGGATGTGTCCTTGGCTGGCTCTGTGGGGCCACAGGCAGAGCCTTGGAACTCGGTCTGGAGAGTCTTGCAGAAAGACAGCTGCTAGTGCTTCTACACCCTGGGGAGAGAAGGAATCAGGGAACAGCTTCATCTTCCCCTCTGAGCCAGCCTCTTGGATTCTCAGCAGGGCGGGGCCTAATCTAGCACACCTTGTTTAAAGGTACCCATCCATGTACAGGCAGGGACTCACACACAGGCCCTGGAAGAGTGTGGCCGGGTGGGCCTTCCTCCACCATCACTGACAGTGCTTGGCTTCCAGCCTCTCCGGACACTTCCTGGGACCACCCACAATTCCCCTTCATCCTCACTCAAGTTTGTTTTTCTACTTGGATTAGTCTAAGAGTAAACGCCATAGGCCTTCTGGCCCTCCAAGGGGGGGAAAAAAAATTCTGTGTAAAGTGAAAATTAGACTCTTAAATCTGCAAAGAAAGCTGTTTATCTTACAAATTTATTCTTTTTATTGGGCCACACATATCCAAGATAGAAAGATAAAAGGAAAACAGATACAGGCCATCACTTAGAGTGACATATAGTGGGACGCAGCTCATCCTCACCTTCCGTAAAGCCTGTGGGAGCGCATGGTGGCAGCCTTATCTGTCTATTTATCTATAGCATGCACTGGGCCAGGGCTCACCAAAAGCTGCAGTGGAAATGCATTCCCCCTACTCTCTATTCTCCTTTGTTGGACTGCTCCCCAGAGGCTCCAATGGAGGAGGGTCTAGGGGAGGTGCTCAACTGCTGATAGTGGGACACGGGGATGGGCAGGGATGCAGCATCAAAAGCCCATACCTGCCTTCTCCGGTCCTGAAGTCAACACTTAGTTCTGGTCACCATTCAAGTGATGGCTCGTGACATCTTAACTTAAATAGGATATCTTAACCCCATTGCAGGGAGCACTTGGGCAGAATTTTAATTAGGCTCATTGTTATTTTAAGCTGACCTCATGATCACACAAAAGATAAGCTGAGTTACGCTGGGAGAGCAACTGTAACAGGTTTGGTATTGGGGTGGCTGTGTGGGTATGGCGAGATGAATGAGTTGGCCTCCCAGTTGTTTATAATACCTAGGATGTGGTTGACTTGAAATGGGCATCTGGTGTCTGGCCATTTTCCTCCTGGACTGTTGGCAAACTGGTTCTTTAACACAGAGGTGGCGGCAGTCCTCATGGATGTGACCTGTGGACGTGGGACTGGCTGCTATGACTGCATGTGGGGCATTTGTCTGCCATGATCTTGAGAGCCTCCTTTGTGCCTTTCTCTGGAAGTCTTATCAGTAGCTATCTCTGGAAGTCTTTCCACAGTCTTGTGGACAAACCACAAAGCTAGTGGTAGGTCAGGTGGGCTCTAGATGTGGATGAACCGAGTCCCCCTACCCATGTAAAATTTTGAGGAAAAAGCTGGGCAATTAGACCCTTTGAACAACTCTTTTCCAAGGGTGGTTAGAAGAGTTGGGGAGAATAGGAGTCAAAGTGAGCCTTCCAGGAAACTTTCCAGGGTGGCACACAGTTTGAATGCACAGAGGATGCTTGAAGCCAAAGCGTTCCACCGTTGTTCCGAGCAAACATCCAGACTAGAATTAAGTGCGATTGCCTTCACCTTGTTCGTGGCCTCTAAGTCTGTCCCTTTTGGCTGTGAGCAGAGAACACCAGGAACGGATGTTGAAGAATAAAAGCAATTTGCATTTTCCATTGCTTGGAAGGTACAAATCTTGTTTATTTTGCTCTCTGCGGAACTCACAGGTCTGCTTATTATCCCAGAAAGTCCCCTTGTTCTCATAGTGAATCTACCGCGAGGCCTGGAGGGTGGGCCAGAAGCTGCGGCCAGGACCCTGCCAGCCTCGGGGGCTTGGGTTCTGTGCCAGGCAGCAGCCTCCAGTCCTGCAGGAAGGCCAGGGGAGAAGGCTTGCATGCCTCCCCTTCTCGAGGCAAGATTCCCGGCTCCTGCCCCACCCCCTGATGTCGCCTCCTTGGCAGTGTGATGGCAGGCCTCGGGTGTTGCAGTAACATATCCTCCAACCACTAGATATTTTCACAGTTTTATTTACTATTATGTCCCATCATTTTTGTGCAGAAGGCAGTCGTATGTAAATTTTATTCCATTTTCTAATGGTTTGGGTTACATAACAAATAACAGCAGGAAGGAAAATTTGTATTGATACTTTACAGAGGAAGTTCTCAAGTCACTGCACAGAGATTTAACTATGGTGCTCTAAGTTTATGGGAGTTTTGCAGCTGAGTTTCTGCACATGACTTTGAATATGTCACTATATGTTTATCATGGGCTAATTGTGGAACCACATTTCCATACTTTTTCTTCTCTCTTTCATGAGATTACACCAGCCAGTGATGGAGGCAAGACTCTACAAGGAAGAAATGATCAGTTTGGGATAATTTTCTTTCCTGTCCCAAAATAGCTGTATGTCTGCGTGTCTTAGGGATTCAGCCGAGACGCATTTTTTTCCATTTGTTGCTTGATATAATGCAAATGTGATTTCGATCCTATAGCAAACTCTCCAGCTAGTCCATATTACAAATTAATCAGATTCAACAAACACCAACATTTTTAAACTTTTGCAAAAAAATACTTAATAGGAGCTAAGCAAAAGAAGAAATCAAACCAGCTGCTGACACAGCTGTTTCTTTTCTTGTTTAATTCAGTTCAATATAAAGGTACCATATGCTGCTTAAAATGATGATAGGAAAGATGAAATAATTTAAGAGAATAACAAGAAAATACATGAATTGTCAGCATTCTGTCAGATTTAAAGAATGAAATAGACAGGTGTAGTATTGACATGTTTAACTTTGTGTGGTGTTAGCAGTTTTGGTGCGAACAACTTCTGACATGTGCTGAAGTGATGTGAGAACGTTTCTCCTCCGCTGCAGACATTGGCGAGGAGGCTGGGAGATCGGCCGGCGTCCAGCAGCCCGCACTGCTTCGTGACAGGAGCCTAGGATCGGCCATGAAGGACTGCCCGTACTGCGGGAAAACCTTCCGGACATCCCATCACCTAAAGGTCCACCTGAGGATACACACAGGTGAGAAATCTGGGTGCACAGCTCGGAGGAGGAGGCCCAGGCTGCCACGCTCCTGTCCCAGGTCTCGCCTCTGTGGGCCAGTCTGTGCACCACTGCCTGGGTCTGAACCGACCCTCCCGACCTAGTTCCCTGCCCCACACTCACCCTCATGAATGTTACACGGCGTGTGGACGTGAGTCTCCCATGGTCCAGGGTTGGGGTGATGGTGCTTTGTCCGAGGCACCGAAACGTTTTGCTTATGGTGTCCTTCTGCTGCACTGAAGTCGCACCTCCTACATCCTCGTACGGACCAGGGGTCTTTCAGGTGCAGATGACGAGAACCCAGCTCAGACTGTAAATATACAGGTCGCGTGGGAGGTCTTTGAAGGCAGGCTGGCTTCCGGCCCCGTTGGGGTTACGTGCCCACACCTGGGACTTGGACAGATGGCGAGGGGAGTGGGTAGCTCCCCACTGCATCTCCTCGAAAGACAGACTGAGATGCTCTTAACCAAGCCTCTGGGCTGCTGTCATCTCCCGTGTGTTGGCAGTGCCTGAGCCCCTCACAGTGAGGGCTTCTCTTGGTCTCCCTGCCTCGAGCCTTGGTCATGGTTCTTGTTAGCTTTTCTGCTAGTTGTTTGCACATTGCCAATACAAAAAAAAAAAAAAAAATCTATCTGAGATATGGACACCTCCATTTTCTTTGATTTTTCTCCCGACACATTATCTATTGGAGTATGAGCTGCTTCAGAGGATAGACAAATATGCCATCTATTTTCAAAAATAATTGTGGTCTGTTTCCCAAGGAATCAATAAAGCTCAGGGTTGTGCACGATATTTAGTGCATACAGGCCTCATGTTCAGCGTGCTGTGGAAGACAGGGAGCCCTCACCTGGACCCTCACCCATGCGCACAGGTCTCCCTGCCACCCAGCGTCCTGAGGACAGGTGGTCATGGGCAGTGGGTACGGGCTGCCATCTTTCTATGCAGTCTGGGTACAGTTGGCGTCACCACTGTCCCTCTCTGTCCTGGAGCTCTTCTCTCGTGGGGTCACCCCAAGGCAAGAGAGGACTCCTAACATGCACGGACTCTGCAGCAGGCTCTCTCACCCCCTGGGGTCCGTGGGATCCGACCATCTTGACCTTCATCACCTCCCTGTGACCCCACTGCAGTCTTCCTGTTCCTCCTGTGCAAGAGGCCTTGCTTCTGCCGCAGGACCTCTGCACCTACTGCCCGCTCCCCCTGGACGGGTCTCCCTCCACGTGTCACTGGGGGCTTAGCTTCACATGATCTCTCCAGAGGGGCCGTTCCTAACTACTCTGCCTGAAATATCCCTTGTGCCTCTGCAGTATTTTCTTCATAGAGTTAGCACCTTGTGAAATTATCTTGTTCAGTTCAGTTCATTTCCTTATGTGTTGTTTATCTTCCACCAAGTAGAACGTGAGGGTGGTAATGTTGTCCACCTTTTTAACTGCTATAGAATCCCAGGCCTGCAAGAGTACCTTGCAGTAAACTATAGCTTAGCAGAGGCACAGTACATTTATTTGAGAGGTTGAATGACAGACCAAGTAAGTGAGTGACCCTTCTCCTGCAGTACCAGCTCTATGCTGGGTAGCATGGAGTGGGTGAGTGCAGTGGGGAACCTGGACTCTTCCCTGGGAAACTGTGGTCCTTCTAGAAAGAACCCCTGCACACACGAGCTGGTCAGAAGCTGCCATGTAGCAGCCACCCTGCAGGTGCTAGATTCGTGGTTGTGGATGGAGCTCAGGGATGGGTCCCTGAGTTCCTGCCTCAGGGCCTTTGCACTTCTCTGTAAGATAGGTCACCCACTGGCTTGTGCCCTCACCTTCACAGTGGTACCCATGTCCCCTTCTCAGCGAACTCATCCCAGCGAAAGGGCTCAGGACAGGACATCTTTCCCAACCACACCGATGTCCACTTTCCTCCTCAGGTTGTATCCAGGACCCCCAGTGTTGTGGCTGGGGGACCCACAGACTGCCAGGCTGTGGGAGACAGTCCACCAGGGCACCCACCGTCCTGCTGTCTACAGGGGTGTAGAGACCTGTCCAGGCAGGTGTGGTGGTTCTGCCTTTTCTCGTGAGGTAGATACAAGCTCTGGGGCCAGGTTTCCCAGGCAGGTGATGGTTCACCGCAGGTGAGACTGGCCTTGCCAGGGTTAGTGTGGGTCAGGAAGGAAAGAGGCAGGGTCTTCCAACCGGGAGCTCTGCTGACCCAGGGACCCCCACACCCACCCTCTGCTGGCCTGTGGTTTATGTGGAAATGCCAGAGCATATTCCTGGTAAGTTAGGACTGAAGCCAGCAGAAAGAAGTCTTGCTGAACCTGAGTAGAAACAAATGGATACTGCTTTTGAAAGTTTTAAAGTTTGAGGAAGACTGTATTTGTCCAAACTTGTGCTTCTTTTGCTTCGTAAACTTCTGAAGTTTGTGACCAACAGTCTTTGGTGACGTTGAGACAAGTGACATAGGGCCATGGACCGAGGCATTCTGGAAACTTCCCAGAATAAGGTTGAAAATGAACGAAGTCATGGAAACATCACACCAGCCCTCCTTGGAAGCAGAATTTGCAGGGTTTGAAAGGCGGAATGGTAACCAGATAAAGATCAATTTCCTTTTTTATCAAAGAACAAAGAAGTTGGAAAATGCTTACAGTTGTGCTTTTGAACAGAACAGAAAGTGTTACATGTTATAAATCACCAAAGTAAACATCCATTATGACAATGTAAAAGCATAGATTACGTGAGTAATTAAAAATCAAAATCAAGTGGTTTGTTAATGAATGAGTTAATAGGGGCCCCACTTGTGGCGATGTCCTGGACTGCCTTCCCCTTTCTCTTTGTGGTTTTGTGTTTCCAGATGACATGGTCAGAGGACAGCAGTTTCCAAAATAGAACAGTTGTTTTCCAAAATGCCACCTTTTGAAGTTTTTCCTATAATGAACCCATATGAGCATATTAAAACTCTGATGTGTAATAAATATATTTTAATTGGTCAGGATATGAGGTGGTACATTCTCTGTATCTTTCTGTCCTACTCCACCTCTGTGGGAAGTTTTGATCGTATAACATCAACTGATAAAAAAAAAAACACTTTCCTTTTTTAACTCTGCTACATTAACTCAATTACTGCTCTTCTTCTCCAACACCTGTCTATTAGAGAGGTTCTGAGCAGATGCACCAGTCAGATTGCTCTGGACACCTGGGGGCTGGGCAGAGCCTGCAGGGAGCTAGAACGTTTCGGCTGCCGCCGAGCTCCAGCCAGATCTATGGGGACAAGAGAGGAGCACCCAGAGGACCCTCAGGTCCTAGGGCTGCCCCACTCTGGCTACTGCAGGGAAGTTGTTGATTGCTGATTCCACCGAGGGAAGGCAGAACTCCTCTCCTGTTTGAAAGTCTGGTTGGTTAGGACCAAATCACGAGATGTGTCTGATTTGTCTACTAGAGCACACTGCTGGTGACTGGAATTCAGAGCCAGACAGTAAAAAGACTGTGTCAGTTAGGGCTCTCCAGGGAGACAGTGTTTACACATCTATATACATATATATGTATCTATATATATATATCTATATAGACACATCTGTGTACATATACATATATAGACACATCAATCTACATATATATACACATATATATATACCTATACACATCTATATACATTTATGCAATATGCACACATATATACATATATATTCATGTGTCCATGCATGCTAAGTCACTTCAGCTGTGTCTGACTCTGCAACCATATGGACTGTAGCCCGCTAGGCTCCTCTGTCCATGAGATTCTCCAGGCAAGAATACTGGAGTGGGTTGCCATTTCCTCCTCCAGGGCATCTTTCTGACCCAGGGATTGACTGAACCCCAGGTCTCCTGCATTGCAGGCAAATTCTTTACTGCCTGAGCCACCAGGGAAGCGCCTATATACATATATATATATATGTTTTATGGAAAGATTGAGGGCAGGAGGAGAAGGGAGTGACAGGATGAGATGGTTGGATGGCATCAGAGACTCAGTGGACAAGAGTTTGAACAAACTCTGGGAGATAATGAAGGAAAGGGAAGCCTGGCATGCTGCAGTCTATGGGGTCACAGAGAGTCAGGCACGACTTAGCAACTGGACAACAAAAATACATCTATATATAGACATCAGTATACATGTGTCTGTGTGCTAAATGTGCATGCTGTGTCACTTCAGTCGCGTCCAACTCGTCGCCCTCCAGGCTCCTCTGTCCATGGGGATTCTCCAGGCACAAATACTGGAGTGGGTTGCTGTGCCTTCCTCCAGGAGATCTTCCTGACCTAGGGATTGAACCCGCATATCCTGTGACTCCTTCATTGGAGGCAGAGTCTTTACTGCTGAGCCACTGGGGAAACCCTATATACATATATACACATCAATATACATGTACACACATATCTATATGTATCTGAAAGTGAAAGTGAAAGTTGCTCAGGCGTGTCTGAACTCTTTGCGACCCCATGGACTATACAGTCCGTGGAATTCTCCAGGCCAGAATACTGGAGTGAGTAGCCTTTCCTTTCTCCAGGGGATCTTCCCAACACAGGGATTGAACCCGGGTCTCCCACATTGCAGGCAGATTCTTTACTAGCTGAGCCACAAGGGAAGCCCCTATATATATCTATATATCTAAATATATAGATATATACATATCTATATATCTAAATATATAGATATATACATATCTATACATATATACACACACACACATATATACACACATCTATATACCTATACCTAGTATATATAGAGAGAGAGAAAGAGAGAGAGGTCTTTATTATAAGGAATTGGCTCATTTGATTATATACATACATACACATCAATATAAATATACACAGGTATCTATCTATATATATACACACACATATATACATCTCTATACCTAATATACGTATATATATAGAGAGAGCGAGAAAGAGAGAGGTCTTTATTATAAGGAATTGGCTCAATTGATTATATACATAATATACACATCAGTATATGTATACACACATATCTATATCTACATATATATATATATATATATACATCTATATACCTAATATATATATATAGAGAAAGAGAGGTCTTTATTATAAGGAATTGGCTCACTCGATTATGGGGGCTGAGAAATCCCATGATCTGCAGCCAGCAGCTGGAGGCCCAGGACAGGGGATGGTATAAGTTCCTGTCTGAATCCAGAGGCCTGGGAAGCAAGAGGGCTGATGTTTAAGTCCTAGTCTGAGATGGAGTCCCAGGACAGGAGAAGACTAGCCTTCCAGCTCAAAGAGACAGCTCCCTGTTCAGATGTGTCCTATTCAAGACTTCAGCCGAGTGGTGAGGCCCCCCACACTGGGGAAGACAATCTTCCTTCTTGGTCTACTCTTCAAATGTTAATCTCGTCCAGAAAGACCCTCACAGACACATCCAGTATCGTGTTTGACCAAACATCTGGGCAACCGGTGGCCCTATTGAGTTAATGCATACAATTAACCATAGTAGAGATGCATCAGCAAACTCTTAGTCATCCGTGTAGCAGGAGGCAGGAAGGCCCCCAGGTTGCCCTTGACTGAGGCCAGCCAGTCATTTCATTAAGAGCTGCCTGCAAAAGCACTCCATCCATTCCCTCACTTCCCCTCCTCCGGTACCACCCTGGGGATACTCTGAAGGGTCCAGTGTGTCTCTTTTGTGCAGGAGATTGGCAGGTGCTGATCAGCTCCTGAAAGGCTGGAGGGGCCTGTGTTCCCCCCAAGCCCCAGAAGGATATAGCACCCCATGTGTTGGCCTACCTGTGTGTCGAATGTCCCTGGTGATGCCTGCTGTCTCAGGAATGACCAGTGCAGAGAAATGTACTAAGCAACCTCACTCATGAAAACTTGGAGGCACTAAAGTTCAGAGACTAATTAAAAATAAATCTCATTAGTTTTTGTCCCCTCTCAAAGTATGCGCATGGTTTATTAATCTGGTTTTTATTTGCTGCATGTGCGGCTCTGGCCCAGAGTTGGGAACCTCTTTATGGGACTAGATTTGCACAGGGAAGCCAGCAGTGGTTCTCTGGGGGTCTCAGGGTGGGCTAAAGGGCATGCCCAGCACGGCCTACCCTTCTGGGTGCTTCCTCCAGGATGCAGCGGCTGGGTGCTGCCTGGGTGGGATACACAGGGTGTCCTCCTTGGGGCTCACCTGCATTCTTGGCACTAGGCATGAGTCTTCTTTGTCTGATGAGTCTGAAGGAAGCGGTGGGGGTGAGAGACCTCTCCTGCAGTCCCCCCAGAGGGCTGGGAGCCCTTCCTGGGGGAGAGGTACACCCTGGGGGTTTTCTTGCTTCATGACTGAGGCTGTCTACACAGCATGACAGCAACCAACGGCCACAGAAAAATTCAGCCAACAAGGGTAATATAACAATGACAAAGGTAGTCACTGTAGTCATCACTTTCTGTGCACTCACATGTGCAAACACTGTGCTAAGTGCGGCTCACTGCTCATGGATTATTATTATTCACCCCTTAATCCTCACAGCACCTTGGAGACCAGGTTCCACCCCTCCCACCCCACCCCCTCCTCTCCTCCCCACCTCATCCCCTTTGCAAGGGAGGGAACTGAGTCTCAGAGATGTGAGGTTACCCACTTGGAGCTGCCCAGCATTGACTACAGGTCATAATTCAGATCTGCCTCATTTAGAATCCCATTCTTTTAACCACTGTGCTCTACTGCTATTTTTACTTTTCTGGGTGAACCTTTGGCTGTTTTAGGGAATTAATGTGACATTTCTTTGACAGTGTGTGTCCACACCATAACCAGCGGGAGGAAAGGAAGTGACTTGTACCCACAAGGTGTGTTGACGCAGCCTTTCGGCGATTTAAAAGGGAAGTACTGTGCACCCTGGCTCCCCCCCTCCCCTAACTCAGCCTGGCCTGAGGCCCCCTTGACCCGGCTTGCCTCTGTTTATCCTTTGCACAAGGAGCTTAGGGAGGTGGTGAGGCAGGGGCATGGCCACGGGGGCTGGTGGAGGCGCCCTGGCGCTGGCGTGGAAGGTGGGGTGGAGTAGACACTGGTCTCATGGAGAAGATAAACTCCCACTGCCTTTCTGGAAATTGCCTTTTAACTAAGCACCAACTGGTATGCAGATGTGGGTGGGATGAAAGTTCAGCCACCTAAGCCAGGTGCCTTACACCTGATACGCACACAGCTTACCTTTGATGCGTCTGTATTTCCTCTTCTAGGCGAGGTAACCAGGCTGTTTTAACATTTATAAAAGCACTTTGAATAAATGTTCAAGAAAGGATTGGTTAAAATGGGCGCGCTTCCCATTTCCTTTTCTAAAAGGAGAGTGTGAGTTGTTGTTCTTCGTGGGGGACAGCCACCTGCGTAATGATGAAAAAACAAAAGACCCACTTGCCCAAAAGGAGATGATTCCTTTTTTTCTTTTTGTTTTGAATTAAAATTCCACCGTTTCTTTAAGATGAACTAAAAGCCCATTTTCTTCCTCCACAGTCCCCCATCCTTGCTTTTCTTGCCTTAATGACATCCCAAACTTTTGTTGAAAATAATTGATTGAATTTAAATTTCCTTAAAAGTTTAAGAGGTAATGTTACAGTATAAATTTCCTACCAAACACTAAGTAGGGAAATATCCATTAGTGAAATTAACTACAGTTTCTAGGTAGCTAACAATGTGCCGTATACAGTAGGGCATGGCTAATGAACACTGCAGTGGGTGATATTTCATTATACAAATTAATGCTCACATTTTAATGGGAAAGTCACATAATGAATCTCGGCTTCAGTGACAGCAATTAGAGACACAGATTGTCCCCTTCTGGACAAGGCACTGTTTAGCAATAAGCAGCTGTGTGAAAAGTCTTCAGGTTTACAACATATATATGCTTTGGGGGAATTAGTGTACAATTTATATTAATGTACTGAAGCTTCGCTGCAAAGGCACCACCATATTTATCTCTCCTGGTATTAACTAAGTAAAGATATGTAGAAAGACTAAATAAATATCAAATAGAGGATGCAAATACGGAAAAATATTCGGTTACCCAACTTAAAAGCAAAAGCACTTTTGCGGTTTAACACACACATACAAAAGTTAGACACATGAAGCCCTTCTTAAAAGCTTGATAAAGGGATTTCCAAAGAGAATAAAATGAATCCCCCTGTCATTTTTGGAGAAGTGCTATAGGGAACTTGCTCTGAATAGTTCCAGAATAACTCCCCAGAACAGTGAAGTTTCCGCGAATATCAAGTGCAAAGTGAGGCTCAGAATGATGAAAGACATGACCATGTAAAAATAGGTACAGTGAACTAATTAAACCACTGGTCGTATATTTCTTAAAATTTATGATACAACGACTTGGAGATGTTATCAATGATATTCCAAAATTGAATATACATCTTATGCCATGTGTCAGTGGGTAGCTGGTTTAATGTAAGATGGTTTCAATAATTTCACTAGTCCATGAAATGATGAACTGGCGATTTTTTAATTTATTATGCCTTTTCTAGCAAAACTTTCTTTTCTAGCCGTGCATTGTTTGGGACCACATCCTATTCCTTTAAAATATTGTGAGAAGTTTCCCCACAGAAAGGCACCCCCATTGGCTATCCTGCTTCCTTCAGTGGGTGAAAGGCTCAACACTCATCGTGTCGTGCTTTTCCCAGACACAAGTTTCATAGACCAGATGCAGTCTGCAGAATAGGGTCCTTGGCTTGAAAAAGTTTTTAAGTGCATGCCATTATTTAATAACTGGGATATTGCATGTAGAAATCTTGAGGTAAGACATTCCTTAGACAGTCAAAGTTCCTAGTATTCGCTCCTGATGGCGTTGGGTGACAGTTCCCCTCCAGGAGAGGGAGGTGGCCCCCCACCCCGCTGTTTCACACACTCCTATCATCTGTTGGGTTCTGAAAGCATCTGTGTGTGTGGCTCCTGCAACAAGCAGATGCAAAGATATTGAATCCAAACATCATGGAGGTGACCAGAGGGCTCATGTTGCCCTGGAGGCCTGGGGCAAATTGTCTAATCCCCCAAGTAGATTTGGACTCATTATGGGCCTAAGTGGACAATCATTCAACTGGACAGAGCTGCTGGCAGGGTCTGAAGTTGCCTGGGCCACAGGGCTGCACAGAATGCCTTTCCAAGTCTCGGGCAGAGCCCGGCTGGTAGAAGAGGGCTGGGTGGCCCACTGACCCGCTCCTTGGCAGAAGCCTGGGGCTTTGTTAAAGCCAGTCTAGTGCAGGCCAGATGGGGTGACGCTGACTAAGGAGAGGCTCCTGGCATGGGGCTCGGCATTTGTCTGTCAAGCAAAGTGAAGAGCAGACCTTGACTGCACCTCTGAGCGCTGAATGTGCTGACAGTTTCTCCCACGCAGGCCAGGCCACTGTGGTGAGACGTTTGCCTCCCGAGCACACCGAAATGTGCCCTCAGGGAGGCTGGGAAACAGCTGGGATGTTTGCAGTAGAAACAAGACCGCGGGGCGGCCAGGATTCCCCAGGGGATATGCTCACCCCCCCCCCCCCCACCGCCGGGCCCCCCCCCCCCCCCAGTCTGCTGGCCAGAAACGCACCCAGCCGGGCTGGCAGTGGTCTCAGAAGCATTTCCCTGTCCCCTTCATGATGATGAAGCCCCTGAGAGCCAAGGAAAGGCTTCAAGGCAGAGGGCAATAGTGGTTATTGCACATTAGGGATTATAAAGAAAGTGAAACTGGGTTTTTGTTCATTTTTGAAACAAGATATCTAAAGTTTGTGGGTTTATCCCATGGAGCTCACTCTGGAGCATTTATCTGGGGGACTGGGTGGTAGGGGGCAGTCACCCAAACAAAGCCTCTCAGGAACTTGGAGGTGAAGCCACATGGAGAAACCCACTGCTGGGGGCTCTTTCAGGGTGTGCTCAGGGGAGGTGCACGGGGCTTTCCAGAACCTGTGCAGTCGAAATAACCCTGGAGGACTCTATTAAGCGGCCCTGAATTTACCAGGTGGAGACTCAAATGCTAAGAATGGACTATCCTTGTGTCTCAACTGTGATCTTTCTCGCCTGAAACAGTGGAGGTCTCAGCCTGCTTGGAAAAAGAGCAATGGGTCAAGTGAAGAGATACTCTCCTACATTGTGTGATGTGTGTGTGTGTGTGTGTGTGTGTGTGATTTGTGGTGTGTATGTGTGTGTGTGGTGTGTGTGTGTGAATATGTGTGTGTTGCATGTGTGTGATATGTATGTAGTGTCTGTGTGGTTGTGTGGTGTGTGTGTGTGTAGGGGGTTTGTGTGACATCTGTGTGTGTGTGCTATGTGGTGTGTGTGTGTGTGTGTGTGTTGTGTGATGTGATGTGTGGTATATGTGTGGTGTCTGTGTGTGTGTGGTTGTGTGGTATGTGATGTGTGGGGTGTGAATGGTGTCTCTGTGTATGTGTGTGTGTGTGGTATGTATGTGGTGTCTCTGTGTGTGAATGTGCGTGGCATATATGTAGTGTCTGTGTGTGGTGGTGTGGTGTGTGGGGAGGGGTTTGTGTGGTGTCTGCATGTGTGTGTGCTGTGTGGTATGTGTAATGTGGTGTGTGTGATGTGATGTATGGGGTATGTATGATATATGTGTGTGTGTGGTGTGTGTGTGTGATATGGTGTGTGGTATGTGTGTGGTGTTTGTAATGTGATGTGTGGGCTGTATGTGGTATGTGTGTGTGTGATGTGTGGGGGGTGTGTGTGTGTGATGTGTGGGGTGTATGTTGGGGATTATGTGGTATCTGTGTATGTGCTGTGTGGTATGGGTTGTGTGTGTGTGTGTGTAGTGTGTAATGTGATGTAGATGTGTGGGTTGTGTGTGGTGTGTGTGTGTGGTATGGTATGTGTATAGTGTCTGTGTGCGTGTGTGGTGTGTAACGTGACATGTGGGTTGTGTGTGGTGTGTGTGTGGTATGTGTGTATGGTGTGGTATGTGTGTGTGTGGCATGTGGTATGTGGTATGTGGTGTGTGTGTGTGTGGTGTGTAATGAGACGTGTGGGTTGTGTGTGGTGTGTGTGTGTGCTGTGTGGCGTGTGTGTGGTGTGGTACATGTGTGTGTGATGTGTGTGTGGTGTGGTACGTGTGTGTGATGTGTGGTAAGTGTGGTGTGTGTGTGTGTGTGGTGTGTAATGAGACGTGTGGGTTGTATGTGGTATGTGTGTGTGCTGTGTGGCGCGTGTGTGGTGTGGTACGTGTGTGTGTGATGTGTGGTATGTGTACAGTGTCTGTGTGTGTGAATGTGGTGTGTGGTGTGTGTGTGTGTGTGGTGTGTAATGAGATGTGTGGGTTGTGTGTGGTATGTGTGTGTGCTGTGTGGCATGTGTGTGGTGTGGTACGTGTGTGTGTGATGTGTGGTAAGTGTGGTGTGTGTGTGTGTGTGGTGTGTAATGAGACGTGTGGGTTGTGTGTGGTGTATATGGTGTGGTACGTGTGTGTGTGGTATATGGTATGTGGTGTGTGTGTGTGTGTGTGTGGTGTGTAATGAGATGTGTGGGTTGTGTGTGGTATGTGTGTGTGCTGTGTGGCGTGTGTGTGGTGTGGTACATGTGTGTGTGATGTGTGTGTGGTGTGGTACGTGTGTGTGATGTGTGGTAAGTGTGTAATGAGACGTGTGGGTTGTGTGTGGTGTGTATGGTGTGGTATGTGTGTGTGTGGTATGTGGTGTGTGTGTGTGTGTGTGTGGTGTATAATGAGATGTGTGGGTTGTGTGTGGTATGTGTGTGTGCTGTGTGGCGTGTGTGGTGTGGTACGTGTGTGTGTGATGTGTGGTATGTGGTGTGTGTGTGTGTGTGGTGTGTAATGAGATGTGTGGGTTGTGTGTGGTGTGTGTGTGCTGTGTGGCGTGTGTGTGGTGTGGTACGTGTGTGTGTGATGTGTGGTATGTGTACAGTGTCTGTGTGTGTGAATGTGGTGTGTGGTGTGTGTGTGTAATGTGTGGTGTGCCCCCCACTGTAATATCTCTGATATGTCTCCTCTCAAAGCTGTGAGAGCAGGGGTCTTGTCTTTTTGGTTCTTCACCTAGTTTCCAGCACCAAGTACAGTACTCGGTGGGTAAGGACTTGCTCATTCCCTCACAGCCTGTGTGAATGAATCTGTGTGTTTCTGGGTGTGCAGTTGCATACATTTATGGACATGTATGTCTCTGGCATCATTCAGGAAACTTGGTTTAGCTCTGGACTCAGCCTTTAGAATTGACACGATGCCATAGAGAACAATGCTCCAACTTGCCACATTACAGGTCAAGGAAGCAAAGGTCCCAAGATGAGAATCCTGTGCCCAGTGGAGCAGAAATAGCCCAGGATATCTATCCCAGCCTCTCCAAACGCCTCCTGGGGTCCAGAGGTCCAGACTAGTTCCTCTGCTACTCGGTCCCACAGCATCAACCTAGAAGGGCACTTCCCAGGGAGGCTCCATGTAGTGGTTCTCCACCCAGGCTCCATAGAGGATCGTGTGAGGGGGCCTTTGCCCCCTCAGGCCAACCCCAAAGGCCAATCTGCCAGAGGAACTTCTGGAAATAAAGGTGGGACCAGTTATCAGCACTTGTTAAAGCTCTTCAAGCAGCTCCACTTTGATTTTTCAAAATATAACGTTTACACTGTTGACATCAGAATCATCAGGGACACCTATGGAACCACCCACTTCTGCCTCCCTCCCCCAGACCCAGGGAATCAGAACTGCTGTGCTTTGGGTCCCAGGACCGTTGTTTTAAACTCCCTCGGAGGTTCTAATGCTCAGTACAGTCTGAGAACCGCTGCTCCAAAGAGCATTTCAAGTGTGTGTCCCTTGGAAATCAACACACATCCCCTGAGCATCCTTGCAGTCGGCCAGGAAAGGCAGCCCCCACCCCACCAGGCGTGGAGGGAAGCCCTGCCTTCTCCCTCTGCAGCTCATGCTGATGGATGCCCATGCATGCTCTGCACACCCTTTACCAGATGCGCTTAATCATTTCCAGGTGCATTTTTGAAATGCATCCTGAGTCTCATCCAATACCTGCAGGCACCTTTGCCAGCTCTCACTGCAGGGCTGACCCCCAGGCCTTACACCAACCCGTGGACCAGGATCATGAGTTCCTTGTCAGGCTTTCCTGCCACAAGCCCCACAGCCTGCTCCCCCGCTCCCCTGCCCCCCCACCCCCACCCCCTGCCCCTTAGCTTCAGGGGCTGCGTCTGCTGCAATTGGCACTGGACTTCTAGGTCAGCCCAGAAGTACCCCATCCACAATGCCCATCCCACAGAGTTCCCTAGTCTCCAGTGAGATGTCACATAGCAGTGACGGAAGGGAATTGGAGCCTATCATGGGCATTGACTTCAAGAAGTGGGAAATGGTGCCTTAAGCCTTTTGTGCCTCTACATCAAAGGGACTGAGTCTTCCTGTAGATCCATGTCACTGGTCTTGAGAAAGAGAGTCCCAGCTGGGTCCTCTCTGATGCGTCCCGGGGAACCTTCAGCTGCACGTAGGAAGGAAAGAGAAGTACACAGCCACCATCTGATGAGGCAGGTATAGCTTCTCCAAGGCTGGAGCACACAGTCTGGAGGTGACACGGAGTCCTCTGTCAGAACCCAGGCTGATGGTCCTCTTATTTACAAAATCCATGCATCCTCCCCTTGCCCCTAATAAGTAGATTACCCCAAAATACCCTGTGCCTGGAGACTGGGAATCCAGCATCAGCTGAGACTAGACATGGTAAAATGTCTCCAGAATACACCATTCACCCTTGACTTGCTATTGCTTTAGATCACTCTGTTTTACAACAGAACAGAAGAAGTGGTGGGGAATGCCTGAGTTTCCTTGGAAAAATAATTGTGGTTATTGACAGAGTGCTGTTGTAAACAAGGAACTCAAACAGTCCCATTCCTTCCAGAGAGTTGTTTGATTCCAAGGTCCAGAAAAGACCCTGGACTGTGCACAAATTCTTAGAATATATTTAAATTCACATTTGTTTACCCTCCTCTCTTTTCCTCTCCAATAATGCAGGCAGGTCTCGGTTGTATGTCATGGTATTTTTTCCATAGTGGAAAGAACAATAGAAGTTGTGTGTTGGATTTAAATAAATATTTAATTCATGAAAATGATCTTATATGTTTTAAAACAGTCTTTAAAGCTATTTTTATTCTCTAGAAAGCGCTTATTATAGGTAAATTACACATTTTACTACCGGAGCATTAGGTTTGCCATTAGTACAAATTTAAGGCACTACAAAGACCAGTAGATAATGTTAATTTCAAATACAGAAACTAAATATATTTTGTGCCTTTTTATTACTCATTTTCTTTTAAGTTTTATTGACTGCTTTTTATCTTAACTATATGTCTTTACATGCTGCAATCATAATGCACTGTAATGGTATTAATATTTTATAGAATCGGTATTTATAGTTCTTTATTTAGAAACAATGCAGTAGGTCTGCAGATATCTGAGCCCGTCTGGAATGGTGCCCTCCAAATAATGATAAATTACTTGTGCAGTATGCCATTTGCTAATTATATCCATGATTTACTGCAGAGCAAGACTTAAATCATTCATTTCAGTCTTGCGTAACAGTGCCATAAAATTTTTAGGTTTAAAAATGGTTTCCATGTGTATAATTTAAACAAATTTTAGAGCTATTGTATACACAAAATATTGCAACCACCCATTTGTTACATACTTTGTCTTTTTAAACTTCTACTTTTAATGATCACTGTGGTTGAAATTATTATGCTTAATTTTCATAATCATAGCTTTTAAATCTACAGCCGTTTTCACATGTTAGATAAAGAAAAAGATAGCTAATTGTGTGTAGATAGTATGTCATTCCTGAATAGTCCCAAATGGTACAAAATCATTAAAAAAGCTTAAGAGTACGAATTATTCTTCTATTAAAAAACAGTTGTTCTCTAACTAATTATTAGTTTGAGCTGCTTTGTTTCCAAGAACAAATGTTGATCCTTCTAGCCTTGTTCAGCACACCAAAATGAGATTAACACTTTTTTTTTTCTCCTTATACCAAAATCTTGCAGGTGAGAAACCCTACAAATGTCCCCACTGTGATTATGCCGGTACCCAATCAGCTTCCTTAAAATACCACCTAGAACGGCACCACCGGGAGCGGCAGAATGGAGCTGGGCCACTGTCTGGGCAGCCCCCGAACCAAGACCACAGGGACGAGCTGTCCAACAAAGCCGCTTTGTTTATCAGGCCAGACATCCTGAGGGGCGCCTTTAAGGGGCTCCCCGGAATCGACTTCAGAGGTGGCCCTGCGTCTCAGCAGTGGACGTCAGGAGCGCTCTCGTCCGGAGATCACACAGGACAGGCCAGTGGCATGTCTTCTGAGGCTCCTTCAGACACCCTGAAAGGCACTGACCTTCCTTCCAAAAGCACCCACTTCTCCGAAATCGGGAGAGCTTATCAAAGTATCGTGAACAACGGTGTGAATTTCCAAGGGTCCTTGCAAGCGTTCATGGACAGCTTTGTCCTAAGCTCCTTGAAGAAGGAGAAGGACTTGAAGGACAAAGCCCTCTCTGACCCTCCTTCCATGAAGGTCCACGGGGCGGACGGCGGCGAGGAGAAGGTGGGCGGCAAGGTGGCCCCCAGGAAGTCTGAGAAGTCTCAGTATGAGCCCCTGGACTTGTCCGTGCGGCCGGACGCTGCCTCCCTCCCGGGCTCCTCGGTGACTGTGCAAGATAGCATTGCGTGGCACGGCTGCTTGTTTTGTGCTTTCACAACGTCCTCTATGGAGCTGATGGCTCTTCATCTCCAGGCCAACCACCTGGGCAAAGCGAAACGCAAAGATAACACTATCGGGGTGACAGTCAATTGCAAAGACCAAGCCCGGGAGGCCAGTAAAGTGGCCTTGCTGCCCTCGGTACAATCAAGCAAAGAGATGGCGCTTTCCACCATGATGGGACCTCTAGACTCGGCTTCCGAGAAGATGGCCCAAGGACAGGTCAAAGAGACTCTGGGGGAGCAGAAGAGCGGCCCGTGGCCCAGCCACGTGGACCCCTCGTTCTGTAGCTTCCCATCAGACTTCTACAAGCAGTTCGGTGTTTACCCAGGCCTGCTGGGCCCAGGGGCCGCCAGCTCCTGCCCCAACAGGGAGCCCGACGGGAAGGCCCACTCCGAAGATGACGCCCCGATCCTGATCCCCGAAACCACAAATAAGAACACTACTGATGACCTCTCGGACATCGCCTCCTCGGAGGACATGGACTCCTCCAAGGGAGAAAACAACGAGGAAGAGGATATTGACACAGAGCCGGAGGTGATGAGCAAGCCGCCTGCCCTGAGCAAGGACGGGGGCAGCGACAGCGGGGATGGCCTGCTGCCTACGGGCACCCCACAGCCTGTCCAGGGACTGGTCTCCCCTCTGCCCCAGGCGTCGGAGAAGCAGTGGCATAGCCCGGGCCTTCTTCCAGCCCAGGACCCCACTGCGGGCCTGCCCAAGCCAGAGCGGGGGCCCCAGGGCCTGGAGAAGCCGATGAACGTGCTGTCGGTCCTCAGGGCCTATAGCTCTGATGGCTTAGCAGCCTTTAACGGACTTGCAAGTAGCACAGCAAATTCTGGATGTATCAAGAGGCCAGACTTGTGTGGTAAGTTTTAGAATCCTCTTCCTTTAGTTCATTTCCCAAAAACATCAGTGCTGATTTGTGCATTTTTTTAAAAATGGGGTAAATCTATCCATGAGCAGATTTTGAACTACACATAAAATACCCCCAACTATGCTGTATACGCAATGTAGACAATCATGAGAGTCAAATTTATTTAGAGGTGTTGGACCTCCTACTTTTGTGTTTCAGTTTGCATTATTGTGATCTGAAATGCCTGTACTGAAGGCATAGAGAAGGGGGCGGGGTCTCGCAGCATGAACTACTCCTGTTTTTTAATCCATAACTTGAGGGGGAAAGGAAAAACTTAAAAAACAAAAAGGAAAAGCGACCTGGTAACTTGCAAACTTTTCAGTCTTTTCAACTCACGCATAAGATGCCGAAAGACAATTCCTTACTGCTTTGCTAAGCCAAATCTGCTTTCTGAAACTTTTCTTTATAATGACTTAGAGGATACTAAAATCATATCACACTAACCACAATGTAGAAATAAAATGACCCTCTCTCCAAATAGGGAGATGGTTGTGGGGTGTTTGTGATTCATCTTCAGACATATCAAATGGCAGTTACTGTGACTTTGGCCTTCTATTATTGCCTTCTGTCTGTCTCTTAACCCGTCTGTCTGTTGTTCTAACAAGAAGTGTACATTATGAAGTCCCTGGTTAGCAGTGTTGTGATCCTGTCTGTCTTGGATTTATGCCTGCCTGATCTTGTTAGCAAATTGGCAATTCTTTACTTCCTTAAAGAATATGTTTACTCCAAAGTAATTCCAGATCTTAAAAAGTAATGCTAGATTTGAAGCCTAGAACTGCATCAAATGAATGTCGGTGTGGGCAGGGAGGATCAAAGCCATTCTCTTGGCACCCAGATATTATTTGAAAGTCTTTCTCCAAATTGAAGTTCAGTGTGTTATTTCCAGGCCCAAATTTCCCACTGGAGACAAATGACCATGGTATCTTCCCATCTGTAGCCCATGAATGCATTTCTGTGACTTTATTTGTTCAAAAAAGGAAGGAAAGTAGGAAGGGAGGGAGGGAGGGAATAAGGAAAGAAGGACAAGAGGGAGGAAGCAAGGAAGGAAAGAAGGAAGGGAGGGAGGGAGCGAAGATCCTATTTAACTTCTGAATCCTGACATTCCTTTTAGCACAGAGCGGGATCAGCAAGCTGGATTCAGTTCATAATTTAAATTGATATATTTCTTTTTCTCTCTCCTTCCCTAATTCACTAAGAACTGGATCAAGCAGTCAGAAATATTTTTTGAATTTTCAAAAATCACTAAATGGATTTCTGACAGCTCAAAAAAATATTGACAGTTCCTTATGCTGAATGATTCATAAGGCCCCATTAACCAGCACCCCCAGATCTATTTTTAGTCACATACAATTCATTACTTTTGAAGCTGTTAAAAACAATATTTAAAGGAAGGAGAAAAGGGTTTCATGTCAGTCCAATTTTTTTTCTTTTCTTTTCTTCCAGGGGAGCGATGTTTGTCTTTTTTTTTTTATTTTATTGTTGTTGTTTTAAGTTTGTGATTGGAGTGCTTTCTTTTTCATTGTTGTTTGGGGATTTTTTTTTTTTTTAAGTCTATTTTCAGTTCTTTCAAATACCTACGTAGGACCCTAGTTCCTGCCAGGAATCCATGCATCAGAAAAGATCAAAACCTGGCATGTTTATACGCTCATTATTATTGAAATGAGCTCATATTACCCCTATTAATTTTCCCATCGTCCTATCAATGCCGAAGGAAGGCTGCCTGCCTTTGAGGAAGCATGTCTGCTTGTGTCCTTTCGCACGAGGCGAGGGTGGAGGGGAAGCGGTATCAGGGAGACCTTTCCGCTGCGCTGTAGCTCTCAGGCCCTTCTCCCCCTCCCCAAATAGCAGCTCACCACACTCCTCTGACATTTCTAGGGTACAAGCAAAAGCTTTGCTTAGTCAGCCTTTTCAGCCACTGGGTGACAGCCTGAGATGTAAGTAGCAGCCCCTGTCCTGAAAGGGGAGTGAAGACCGTCAGCCCAGCCAGGTTCTGGGGACCTGGTTGCTTTCCCAGTGGGGTATCCAGGTCCCACTCCTCCACCTTGAGCTCAGGCTAAGATGCCAAAAGTTATTCCAGCCAAAAAATGCTGATTTTTAGAGAGCACAAGTTCTGCATTTCATTTATCCTCAGTTCTTCTGCATCCTCTTGCTTAGTTTGGGAGCAGGCAAGAAAGGCCCTTCCCTGGCCTCTGTGTTTGCTTGGGTCGGGGGGATGTCTTGACTCTGTCCAGTTCTCATTCCCCTCTCCCACGCCAGCCTACCATAATCAAAATCCTCTTCTTGATTTCTTACTGGTTGTTGTGACATGGGAGGGCCAGGCATATTCATCCTTCCTAAGAACTGATATCTGGGAGGAAAACTTAAACTCACTGAACTACAGAGGGGGCATTTGGGGACATTTTCCTTCCTGCCTAGTCTACTGTCTTTTTAGCATTGCAGAAAGCACAAATGATAGTTGAAAACCTCAAACTCCCGTTGGCTTGACTTTGTCAAGGTGGATATGATATTGGCACAAGGAATCAAATATTCCTAATGTTTATTCCTTCCTCTCTGCTCCACTCAGAGTAGATATGGATTTTCAAACAGGCCCACCAGCTTGATAGCTGGTTTCCTCAAGAAGCTGGGCTTTGCACAACCGAAGAATTATTCTGATAGTTCTTATCTCAAGAGAGTTCGGAGTCTGATTTTGCCTGGTTAGTAAACCCAAATCCCTGCTTTGATGCCCCTAGAAACAGGCTTGTCGGATGAGCTGATGTCCATCTGTGTCTATTCTCATGTGAAATTGATGGGAGAAGCATCAGGAAAGACCTTGTTCAAGTCGTGTAGTGCCCCCTCCCACCAGAGCTCAGTGTTTCTGCTGACACAAGCTGGTGAGTGGAGAAGGGGCCTTTAACCCTCAGTTTGTGGGTGATCCTCACATTGTAGACTCTACTTCTGGATTCGTAATTCTGCATGCCTGCTTTCTAACTTTTAAAACTCTGGTCCTACATTCCTTAGTGTCATAGGCCTGGGGTCTTGGCCTATGTGCACTATCTACTCCTAGGCCATGCAGCAGTGAGAGACAGCCAGGAGAAAGGCCATCCCAGCCAGCTGGGTAGGGGAAGCTTGCAGCATTTGCCAACATTGAGAGCTTGAGCATGAATTTCTAAATATCAGAGACATGTTACAGATGATCCTAAGAAGGTGACTGAGCCATCTTGGATTAAACTGAAGGGCATGCGTTGTTGGCTTCTAGAGTGAGTCAGGTCCCACTCTGGGCCTGATCTCATTACAAGAAGTCCTGCTCCAATCAAAGTCCCCATTTCCAGGCTCCAGGTATGGCCCACCTTTCTTTATTTTGCTGAAGAGTATAATGTACAAGGGCACTCCCATGCCGTGGGAGAACTTGGATGTGCCCTTGGTTTTGTTGGAATGGATTTGACCTTGGTCTTGTAATGGGACAGGATCCATGTGATTATCTACTAAGAGGGGCCAGGGCAGACCAGGGCAGCATTCATACCCACTGACAAAACAAGGCAGACAGCTCCTTTGTCCAGGCTGAGAAATCTGATGAACTGTTGGATCAGCCAGTAGCTGGATATCTGAGAGTGCTCTGGTGGGCCCCAGACTGCACAGAGATGGGTCTGCACAGCACCTGTGGGACTGGCTGCGTGGCCCAGGGACAGAACTTGCTTCACTCCAGAGCTTGTGGATTTGAAGAGCAACCACTACTTTTATTTTTGAACCCTGGATGGATGACTGGGAACCATGGTGTGTTGAGCAGAGTTTGTTCTGTGTTCTTTGGTGAGCCCAAGAATAGGGTTGACTAAAGTCAAATTAAGTGAAAGGGAATGAGCAGGGTACAACCCCCTTGCTCTTGGAGTTACCAACACTCAGGGAAGCCCAGCTGAGCGAGGAGAATCTAGGAGCTTGTCTGTGGTGGGCCTGAGGTCCTTGTACAGTGGCTCCCAGACTGAGTGACCCACTGAGCCTGGGAAAGGCAGGGTCATTAACAGCAATTGATTCAGTATTCCCAATTAGGGGCAACTGGCTTCCCTGACCCAAATTATGTCTAAGACCAAGAGTTCTTTCATGGCAATGAGAAACCCCCTTCCTGAAAAAAAAAAAAAGAAAAAAGACAGGCTTCAGAATACTCTGTACCTCATGTATTCTAAATTGTCTGATGAAATGATAAAATGAGGCTCAACTCTTTTTGAAATGTGACTTCTGGCCTCCAGAAGCCTTGTTGATTTCTCAGCATAGGCAGTCTGAAAATATTCACCATTTTACCAGCTATGTAGTCTAGAGCAGGGGTAGGCAACTACTTTCCTAGGTCAGAGAGTGAACCCTTTAGGCTTACAGGCTCTGTGGTGTCTGCTGGGCAGCACAGTGCAGCCAGTAAGCAATAAAGAAACAAATGGGCATGGCTGCATTCCAGTAAACTTCATTTACTGACACAGGCATTGGGTTAGAATTGGCCCAGGGGTCCTAGTTTGTCCGCCCTTGCTCGAGTATAAAGAAGGTTGCGTTGCTGTGGTCATCCCTAGAAAAGATATGTGAAAACCGTCTTCTGCAACCCCACCGGTCTGTGAGATGATGTGGGCAGGCCTCGGGTCAACAGCTGCAACATTCCATCTATTGCCATTTAATGCCAGAGATGCAAGAGATTTTCTGAGAGTGAGAGGGGACTTGTAGACCTGCATGGCCTGGAGTAGCTGTTTCTGGAAGGTCACATCTCTGTCCACGTGTAAAAGATTTGCAGGAGAACGCCCTCCTCCATGACTCACGGTGGGTCCAGGGCCGCCAGCATCACAGCCAAAGCAAGCAGAGGAGAAAGACATAGGACCTCTTTGATGGACAGAAGCATAAGGATAAAACGAGATGATGGAGGTAGAAGAGCTTGGATAAATGGAGCTGATATTTTCTAGAAGAGATGAATGTCCACGTTAGGCTATCACAAGGAGGTGATGTCACTGCCCAAACATCTTTGGGTTGCAATCGTCCCTTTTAGCACTGAGCAGGTACAAATCTTACTTTCCATCAAGGTTATGGAGGCATGCCAATTTTATTTCCTCATGTCTGCCATGCCAAGTGACTGATGGCTATTTCTTGGTATGTGGGAATGTTAGCTTGGAAGGCAGTTCTGGCAATTTGGTGGTGACATACCATCACTGTGGTCACACTCTGCCAGTTTCTACCCAGTTGGCCTCCTGATAGAAAGCAGGTGCTTCAGAGTAGGAAATAAGTCTTAACCACCTCAGGCTTTGGCCAAGAAATGGCTAAGGTCTGTGGTTAGTCAGGTCTGTGGCTGGGGTGTGTGACAGTTTGAACATTGCATATGTGTGTGTGAAGACACCCAAGCACAGGCTCCCGGTACATAGCCTGTGTAGGTGGTACATTTTTTGGTCTCGTGGGCAATTCTAAGTTTTAAGGTGTGGCCCTGAAGCCAGCAGGTTCTAATGGAGAAAGAAAATTAGTTAAATGGCACAGGAGGAGAACCACAAAATCCACCAACTGTACAGGTGCCCAGTTCAGCCAACACGTGGGAGGGCAGTGAACCTAGGAGGCCCAGGGAATCTCTGTCATAGGGTCTTGTCTCCAGAACTGCCATGCTTTATTTAAAGCCAAGTGAGCAATTATTTTCCTCTTCCTCTTCCTGAGCTGACTCTTACTATCAGCTTACAGACACTGTGGATAAAGCACAACTTTTGCACTCCCTTTCTTTGTCCAATTTTATCATCTCCAGGTTGGCTGTTGACTTCCATAGTCCAGCCTGCCCCCAGTCATGGTGCGTGTCCAGGGTCTGATGTTAGACCTCAGTAGGGAGGACCAGTTGGCTTGTCCTGAAGTCCAAGGGCAGATCCTTTCAATTAATGCAAATCACCCCCCCCATCCCGCCTGCTCTGCCCCTGCTGACTGCCTCACAACTGGCTACAGAGCCTTTCCCTTTGTCTCTGATGGAACAAAGCAAAGGTGCTATCCCCTTGGGGTCTCCCACAGAAACCAGCACCCTGGGCAGGCTCTCCCCTGGCCCCATCCAGAGCCTTGCCGGGTGCAGCCTCTTTGGATGACAGCCCTCTCCAAACTCTTTCGGCATTCTACTCCTCCTCCCTTTCCTTCTTTTTAAATTAAATGGGAATGCCACTGACGTGATGTCGTTTGCACTGCAGGATGACAGAACTGTTGTGTGAATACCATTGTATTTGCCAAATGGTCCACTCGTCATTTCAGAACAAACAAATGGATGGTGTCTGTAAGTCGGCAAACACTGGTGACATTTAGCCTTGTTTATGTTCCTTTCCTTTTGCTGCATATTTTTGGCTCCAAAAGCTACTGTCTGAATCAACAGTGCCTCCGAAGCAGAAGTCTGGTAGCTTTCATTTTGGTTGCCGTATCCATGTTCTCTTTGGATCGCATGATACCTGTTGCCCAGGATCAAGGCTGGGCTGGGAGAAGAGAACAACCAAACTCTTTGGTTCAAAACATACATGCGTATATACAGTAATTTTTCCTCACTAATGATGACTTCAAATTGGGAGAGAGGAGGAGAATGCCGAGTGAAGAGAGTGTTGTCAGAATGGACATCCACATTCCTGGGGAAATGCCATCTCTCCAGGCAGGCCCAGCCACCACCATATGCAATAGGAACAGAGTGACCCTATGTGTGTCTTGAGTGCTTTGGGGGACCTTGGGCTTAAGCTTTGGGGTCTTCCTTCTTAGGCTGCTGAATCAAAGTGGTGGTTGGCATGGACAGCCATCTTGCTACAGACATCTTAGCTGCTGAAAGAGTCAGGTTCTTTCTTCTTTTTGTTCAGATGTTATGTGCCAAGCCCAGGTTTCAAATAAGTAGTAATTATCTCCTGTTACTTAGCTCTGATCAACAGCACCTCTGCATCTCATTGCCAACCTACTCTAATCACATAGACTATTCTTGCTTTAGCCAGAGATGGAGGGACCAAATTTTATAATATTGCTTTATTGTCATCGTTCCATTAAACAGTTAGGGAGTGTGGCCCTGCCCTTGCTTTCAAATGCCTCTAGCCCACATGGTTTCTGGATTGTTTAATGAATCTGCACATTTTCTTGCAGGTAAGTGACACCCCCTGTTCTAGTCGGTCTAGCTGGATTTGCCCTTGTCTGTTCGTGTTCCTCGGTGGCTATCTGCAGCTTGTTAATCGTGTAAAGTCAAGAGAAGAATGTATACACATATGTGTGTTGAATAAATAATTACTATTGGCATAGGTATGTGTATACACATGGCATACCAACCTACAGTATATATAGCAAAGAATCAGGGAGACTAAAAATACGGCCCCATATGTTCCACGATTAGCAAAGGATGGTGAAGGCTTAGTAACTTGAGCGAGAGAGAAAATTCCCTCAGAGTCATGAATTCTGCAAAACAAACACTGGTGGACTGGAGTCCCTTCACCTGTGGAAATCCTGTTGGGGGCGGGGGGCTTCCGCTCAGCACAGCTTCTAGAAGCGGGCCCTGTGATGGTCTCATTGGCATTACTGCTTGTGTCCGATTGTCCTGTATTTTGTAACACTTTAGAAGAATACAGAAAAGTGCAGTAATTCTCTTTCTCCATAGTATTTAAGCAGTAATATTGCTAGTTTAATATTGTGTCAGGTCGTCACGTTAACCAGGAACAGATGACAGTAAAATACCAGTGAACAGCACCTCAACATCCACTCCTTAAAAATGGTGATTGAAGCAAAATGTGTAAACTTGTACCGGGTTATCGTGTGCTTTGGAATAGAGTATTGTTGAAGTAATTAGAAGATATATGAAGGTGTTCCTGGTAATGAAGGCATGTAAGTTATAATAATTGTAGCTTTCTGAATAAGTGTCAAACTATATCTCTAAGTGTGCTGTATGCTGAGTTACAAGTTAGGTCATTTATGAATGGAATGTAAAACAATACTAAAAATGCTTCAATAACTTATCTTGGTATTGCTAATAAAAAAAGCTGTGAAACATTAGTGCAGTTTTGAGTCATTATGTTAATTCACTCCGCAACACCCTCCACCCTTGACATCCCTCTGTCTGTTGGAAGCCTCAACAGGACATTCAGGGAAGCTAGAGATGCTGTCCCGTGGGCTGTTTGCTGGGTCACCTGCTATGTTTTCCACCCATCTTTAGGTGGCTCCAAGAGTTACAGTTCCTAAACATACAAATGTCAAGGCACCTCCGCATTGGGTGGGTTTGGGGAGAGCATCGGTGTGCACAAGTGTCTCTCGGGTGGGTGATTCGACCCCGTGACAGCTCACAGGCCCTGTGTCCCCCATCCCCGGTGTGGAGGACCACACACACCTGGCCTTGCTGCAGCAGACCTTACCATTTTCTTTTCATCCTGTGAAGTGTAGTTTTACATGGGAAGGTCCTCAGAATTGCTGAAGTGTGGAACATTTTCTTCGTCCACTGTGATATTTTGGTTGTGCCCTTGTGTGTTTTAACAGGCTTCTGCCAGCTCCTCCCCAAACCCCATCACAGCAGGAGGCACGAAGCAAGGATTTCACTTTTCTTTTGTGATTGCTTAGGTTTTTTTTTTTTGTCCATGAGCTGGACTTCAGGCACCTGCCATTTCAATGCTGTTACCAAGCTTCTCTAGTTGGGCATGTTTTGTAAACTTCTAAATTCCATGCACATGCTGCTGCCTGGCTAACTGGTCCTGGGTGTGTGTGGGGAGGTATTATCATTGTTTGACAGAAGCCCCAAGCATGGTCCCCCCTCTCCAAATAAATGAAGTGTCCTCTGTACAAGGGAACAGAAGCCCAGAAGTATCCACTGGAACATGCCTGGCCCAGCAGTAGGTCAACCTTGTCACCTTGACTCCTGGAAATATTCCCATCAGTAAGTCTCGTGGAAATTGTCCAAGCAACCCCAAAGACCATAGAGTACAGGATTAGATTGTGTCTTATCAGAGATAAGAGGTGAAAGTGAGAGTCTGAGAACAGGATACTTGTTCCATGAAGCTGAGAACATGCACTGTGTGTTCCGATGGCAAACTTGGTGGACGCCCATATGCCTAGCCAAGACATAGCAAGTGACCCCAGCCACAGCTGCCTGGACCAGCTTTCACCAGCAGTGTGTAGGCAGAGCCTGAACCGAAAGAAAGACTCTGGGGGGCGGGGATCCCATCTTTGTTTCCAATGCCGCCTGAGTCTGGGGAACTGCCCTGGGACAAGAATTCATCCCTGCCCTTTCCTGGGTCCCCACCTCCTGATGGCACCATGAGGCCTATATCACCTCCTCACACACACCAAGCCTCTGTGAGCCTGTCCTCTCCACCGGGGCCTGAAGCCGCGTTGGGTTTTAGAAGCCACGTTTGCAGCTCCCAAGGAGGGGCTCACCACCATCCACTCTATGAAGGCAAGGGGCTTCCTCTTTACCCCCTGGCCAGGAGGCAGTGGGGACCAGAGGGCTCTGCTGAGGGGCCCGGGGTTGAACACATAGTCCCTGGCACTGTTCTTCATCTACAGTCATGTTGCACACTGTGGGAACCCTTGCCGAGACACCATTCCGGCAAGGAAAGGGGCTGGGCGTCCAGTGCAGCGCGAGCGGCCAGGTCTTAGCAACAGGCAGAACTGCTGCAGGAAACATATCATCCTGGCTCCTCGTGCTGATGGCAGGAAAGTTCCCTGGAGCCCCCTATCCAGGCGTCTATTTCCCTCTTCCCTCCATGGGGGCTCAATTTCCCTAACGGGGGTCTCCACATTTCCACTTCAAAAGCAGGGGGTATTTCCTGGGTTGCTCCCCTGGGGGAGCTTCTCAAGCTTAGAGGAGACCTTTGTGGATTCTCTCCTCCAATTTTTTATGAGCCGCCCCCAGCCTCCTACCCCCACTCATTTCACAACCCTCCCTCCTCTGCCCCCTTCTTCCCCACCTCCCTCTCATCCCCCTGCCTCTGGGGAAGAACTCCTTTCCCACCAGCTGAGTGTTCTTGGGAACATCCTGTCTGTGGCCGTGAGGGAGCTGGGTGGATCCAGGCCTCTGGGATGAGCTGACTTCATTTCACAGCTCAGCGTGGGGGGCCGGCAGCCCTGTTTCTGGAAGCCTGCCTCCCCCTCCTCATACCCACATGGCATTACAACAAGCACAACCTGTTTAGACTCAGATTTGGGGCAACCCCAAGCATCCCCTGCTGTGACTCAACCCTTGGCCCTAAAGCCTAGACTCTTCTAAGCAAGGATGGCCCACTGGTCTGAGTCGGAAAGAGGGGAAAGGAGTTTCAAAGAGGTAACTGCCATGAGATGGGATAGGCTGAGGCTTGTGCAGCTCATGGTGAAAACTAGTCTTCAAGTCCACTTCTTCAATTACACGTGTTTCAAAGAAACTCAGATGCTCTGGTGCAGGGGAAAAGAGTCATAATTTTGGGAGATGATTTCTTCTTACCTATAGTCACTTTTTCTCAAAGAAGCGTCATGATGACTCAATTACAGCCCTAAGTATGCAGCTGAACGTGTACAGTGTTGTCTGGGCAGGAGTGGATTCTGTCTCTAGAACAAACTGTGCATCCTCAAGGTTAAAGTTGGGGAACTCTGCACAGCAGTTTCATGAGCAAAAATCTCCATCTGTGCACCCAGAAATTGGCTGGCTGTGTGAAGGGTTTGTCATTCATGCTCTTTGTGGAGTTGTTCAGACACACCCATCTGAGGGTAACCCACTGCTCACAAGGTTAAGTTTTCTTTTTGAACTTCTGTTGTCTCAAATTAATATAATATACTCTCAATTATCCACAGAAAAGGAGAAAGGCAACCAAGCGGGGAAAGCAAATTTGCAATTAATTTACCAAATTATTGCTCTTTTTCTATGATGGACAAGTTGCTTTTCTCTTTCGAACTCAAGTGTTTTGTATGTCCTGGGGGGAGGGCTGGGGCAGTCGCAAGGGCAAGCCACCCAACTTGTCCCTGCACCTAGGGACCGGGTGGAGGCAGGTGTCTTCCTGGGGTACAGAGGCCTCAGTGGTTCATTGGGGCTTCACAGAATGTTGGGCTCTTTCTTGTCAAGCCGAGTCCACTCATCTCAGTCTTTCAGGAGCCCATGGCCGACCTAGTCGGGGTCTCACCAGAGCAGAGCCTGAAGTAAGGAGTGGGGTGCCGTTTGTTCATGTGGGGGGCAGGAGCCCATGGCTGACCTAGTTGGGGTCTCACCAGAGCAGAGCCTGAAGTGAGGAGTGGGGTGCAGTTCGTTCATGTGGGGGGCAGTCCTGGGAGGCATGTGTGAGGGTGCTGACAGGGCTGCCTCTGGTCAGGGACTAGGCATTGTCCCCTGGGGATCCTCTAGGACACAATGTGACATTCACCTTGGAATGACCCCCGAGGGCTGAAGAAGCTGGGGCATTTATCCCCCAGCTCTGTAGTGCTCAGTAGTTGAGAGACATTGCAGCTTAGCCAACAGCCAAACAGTCTCTCACCGTCAGAGAGAAACAAGGGGCCACTGGCGTCCTGGCGAGCCAGAGGGGAAGGGATCGGGCACGGACAGCGTCCAGCGCAAGCCAGAACCCCTTGGTCTGAGGATTTTTTCATCCCTGGTGCGCTGCAGTGGGTCACCAGTCTTCCAGAGTCCAGGGTGAGGGCAGATACACACTCTAAGGTGGGAAGCGAACTGTAGATTTTAAATATTGGGACACACATTCAGCTTAGGGCCAGGCTTTCTGGAGGCTGGATGGAGAACGGGCCCGGGGGTCAGAGGACCTACAGTATCTACAGCAGGCATGCTCCAAGGAGCTTGGACAAGTCCCCTCGGTATCCTCTTGGGTCTCAAATCCTATGGCATTCAGGATCCCTGTTTCCTTGACTTTTCCAGTGAGTTTCTAAGACTCCATCTCTTCTAGAATCCTCATGAGCACTCAGTCTTGCAGGGTCCCAGATGTGGGCACCACGTTGGTCTTCCCACAAGTACATGAACATGTGGGGTTTCAGTCTGAGAATGGGCCATGTGAATACTTACTTCTTCATCAAGACATTTTTTTTAACTCATAAGAAGAGCATTGAGTCATTTCCCTTCTAATTCTAGAAGTCAGTCAAATTTTTTTTTAAAAAAAGAGGGAGTCAATAAAAGTGGATCTTTGGGTTCATAGTAGTGCAAGAAAAATCTGATTATTTAACTTTTTTTTTCATTTTACAGCAGAGCTTGAGAAGATAGTATTTTCATGATGATTAAGGTTTCCTCCAGTGCTTTACTGACAGCAACTTGATAATCCAGGGTGTCCCTCTTGGGTGTGACAGTATGTAGTCCCTCTTGGGAGCCCCCGACTCCCACCCAACACTCCAACCCAGCAACACTTAGAGGGAAAGGTGGGAAGTAGGGAGAGAAGAGGGGTCATGCTGTGCTCCATCTTGCATGCATGGGGCACAAGGAACAATTCACATCCCCTTCCATATCTGCAACCCTTCCACTCTTCCATCCTCAGCATTCCTGTGGCCACTCAAAGTCACTGTTGGTTAGCAAGCCCCCTAGTTTGGGACAGTGTGTGCTATCTCCAACTTTGAACTCCTCCATTCCTTGGCTTTTGTTTAATTAAAAAAAATTATCTTGGAGTATAGTTGATTTACAATGTTCTGTTAGTTTCAGCTGTACAGAAAAGTGACTCAGTGATACACATCCATTTACCTATTCCTTTTCAGATTCTGTCCCCATATAGGTTATTACAGTGTACTGAGTAGACTTCCCTGTGCTATGCAGTAGAGTTAGGGTTGATTGCCTCTAGTTTTGTCATCCATCAAAGGGTACAGTTGTGTACCCTTGTGCATCCTCAAGACAATACAATGAATTTGAATGAGTAAGTTGGATGTTGGCAGATCATCCACATTTCAGTTATTTTAAGACTTCTGCTGCCATGCAGGCCCCAGGTAGGGTTGCCATGAAGACTCATACTCCCTAAGACCTTGCCAAGTGGGAAGAGAATTTGGGTAAGATATTGCAGAGCATGGAGCCCCTCATGCTTGCCAATCTGTACTCACCACCTGAAGACCTCTGTCTAGACAGCCTCGCTGGGATTCTATCCCATCCATGGAGAAAGGTGTGCTAAGGTTCAGTGATCCCATTCCTGGGGTATACAGACATCACCCCTGTTGGCTCCAACTGAGCTCTTTACCCTGTTTTTTTTTTTCCCGTGCTGCAAAGGATTTACAATTAGGAGATTTTAAAAAAAATGTCCAGTGGTCAGCTAGCAGGAACAGGGTTCTTATACCGTGGCTTTTGTTTTTATATGGAAACTTAGGGCTTGAAGTGTCATCTCAAAATCACATTCAGGCAATTCAGTTTAAATCACCAGAGGAATTTTCTTGAGAACTTTGGGATAAAAGCCCTCACAAAGTGAGTAATCCTGTCTCCTTTGCACAGGTGCGTGCCTGGACTTCTTTATTGTTGGGTAGTTCTGGGAGGCCCCAGCTCTTTTTCATGACACAGGAGATGCGTGGGTGCAGAGGCAGGCTGAGCTCAGCATCCTGGGACACATGGGAAGGAGAGGGCGTTTGGATCTGGGGTGGGGCATGAGGGGGTTCCCAGTGGTGGGAAGAGGGGTTCCTGCGGGCACAGTGCTTCTGGTCGGCCTTGTTCAGGCCTGACGGTCTGAAAGAGCCGGGGAGCAGGTGGGGCCTGAAGACCTCAGAATCTCCCGACTCTTCACCAACCCAGAGTCTGGAGGGGTGGGCCTGGGATGGGAGGAAGGGAGGACAGACAGCCACCGTGAGACCAAGAGCAGGAAGGACCAGACAAGGAGAGAGGGGTGAAGAACAGTGAGTCAGAGGTGCGGATGAAGAAAGGAGAGAGGTGAAGGTTGGAGTGGAGAGTAGGGGGAAGGCGTGAAGAAGGGAAACTGGAGACCTGGGGAGAAAAAAGGGGAGGAAGGAGCCGGTAAGAGAAGAGAAAACCTATGAACAGAGTAAAAGAAACATGGTGGAGGTGGCATCTGGAGAGGGGAGGAAAGTGGGAAATAGAGTGAGGAGGAGGAGAAGAGCCAGCAGAATGGAGAGCATGGCGGCAGGGAGGAACCTTCTGGAAGCCACCTGGGGTTTGGAGGTGGTCAGAGGGCCTGCTGGCGTGGGCAGGGCGAGGGTGCTCAGGCCTGGAAGACGGGTGAGGGGCAGGGGGCCGGGGGAGACTCAGCATAGCACCTGGTGGCCCAGGCCGGCTTCCCAGCAGCGCCCTCCCCCTGGTCCCCACCACCAGCTTCAGGAGGAAAAGCTGCAGCTTAATCAGAATTATTTACAAGATAATGGTTCATTGTTTGCACTAAGACAGATGTTGACTGTGGGAACTTTGTGTTTTATGCTTCTTTCCCTGCTCTGCCTTCCCTGGGTGCAGATGGGATCGAAGTCATGTGAGTTATTATTCCCCGAACTGGAAATTTGGAGGTGCCTTCACCCCAGCCCCTGTTTGCCTGGGCTGCCGAGCTGGGCCGGCACCCGGCAGGCAGGCAGCGAGTGGGGACAGTTGCTGCTGGCGGCAGGGTCAGCCAGGGCCTGTGGTCCACCTCCCAGCCCCTTGAGGCAGCCTGTGATTAAGAAGGTCTTGGTTTCCTCGAGGGGCGGGTTGGAGCAGTAGCCTTCTCTGGTGGACAGGAAGGGCACTCTCTGATTAAGATGCACTTGCTGTTTTGAGTCAGGAGGTCACAATTGACATCTCAAATGAAGGTGGCCATCTGGCCTTCTTCTTGCCAAAAGGAAAGAGCAGTCCCTCTGGGGTGGGGGCTTTGTATTCCCCCTTTATTTAAACTTACGAGAAGGCTTCCTATCGCCTTCTGGGGTCACTTGGAGGGCCAGATCTGAACTTGTGATTCCTTCATTCCTTCTCCAAGGTTGGGTTTGGCTGGCTGAAGGCCTGTCCCACCTACTCACCTGGAGAGAGCCTGTCCTGAAAGAGGAAAGAGAGGGTGGCATGCGAGGCTGTGCCAGGCCCAATGCCAGCTGGTCCTTCTTCAGCCTTTCTGGTTGCCAGTCACTTCTGCATCACCAGACTCACCTGTTTAGCAGAACCCATCTTATAAATGAGGCCATCGAGGCCACAACACGTCAGGCGACTTGCCCAAGGTTATTTTTCTACTCGTTGGAAAAGCCTTCCAACTTCTCACACCCTGAGCATCCCATTAGAGAGCCTCCCTGAGCCTCAGCTTAGTCTGTGCACACAGGTACCAGGCGCCTGCCCGGCAGCATGAGGGACCGCAGTGTACAGAAGTACATGTCAGGTGCTGTGCTCTAAGCCTGGCAGAGTATGTGCTAGATGACAGTGGGTTTCAGCTACAGTATTCCTCTTCTAGAATGTTCAGTTGACTCATGACCATTAGGCTCCCCTGGTGTCTCAGATGGTAAAGAATTTGCCTGTAATGCAGGAGACCCAGGTTCAACCCCTGGGTCGGGAAAATCCCTTGGAGAAGGGAATGGCCACCCACTCCAGTATTCTTATCTGGAGAATTCCATGGACAGAGAAGCCTGGTGGGCTGCAGTAGTTCATGGGGTCACAAAGAGTCAGACAGGACAGAGAGACTAACACTAGGTTGACCAGTTAGGGTACTTGGGGTGCTGATCCCCTACACAGTCCAAAGGGGTATAACTTTTCACTCCCCCAAACTTAACTACTAATAGCCCACTGTTGACTGGAGGCTTTACTGATAACATAAATAGTTAACATATATTCTGTACATTATATGTATTATGTATCATATTTTTATAGTAAAGTAAGCTACAGCAAAGGAAATATTTAAAAAAAAAACCATAAGAAAAAATACATTTGCAGCACATACATATATTTATTGAAAAATATCCTCGTGTAAGTGGACCCCAGCAGCTCAGATCCACATTGTTCAAAGGTCACCTGTATTGCATTTCCAGTATCAAGCTATGACAAAGAAAAAAAATCAAAGTAATACAATATCATAGAGTCACATTTGAATGCTAAAACCTCCAGTAGTAGAAACGAGAAAGCCACTTTCATGACAGCTGAGAGGAATCAGACCCGCCATTTGGATAGCCCGAGAAATTCTGATGGCCATTGCTCCTAACACTGCCCCCGCCCCCTTGATTCCTTGAGAGGTTGCTAAAAAGCCGTTATAACTGGAGGTTTTGTCCCGTTCTAACCCAGCATCTTGGCTCTGGTGTTTAGGGACGTGACTCTATCCTCTTGATCTCCCCATGCCTAAGCGTCACCTAGAGGATCAGATCCTCTGAGCTATCCCCTCCATCTACCAAGTTTATTAAATAATAAATGCTTAGCTATGTGCCAGGGCCAACTCCAATTTTAAATACCATATATATATATGGAAGTGAAAGTCACAAATGTTATTCTTTCATCTAATCCTTATATTATAAAAGTCCCATGAGGTAGATGTCATTTTTATTCTTCCCATTTTACATATGGGGAAATGGAGGCACAGAGAAGACACTTACCTTGCCCAAGGTGACTCAGCAAGGACACGAGGGTCTGACTCACTCAGACAGTGGCGCTGCCCCCAGACGACGTTTTGCTGCCTTACCCTGTCGGGCTTACCCACACCTTTAATCCTTGTTTGCGCAGGTGTGCTGTTGGTTCAGGCGTGTCTGACTCTTTGAGATGCTACAGACTGTAGTTCTCCAGGCTCTGTCCATGGGGTTCTCCAGGCACGAATACTGGAGTGTGTTGCCGTGCCCTCCTCCAGGGGATCTTCCCAACCCAGGTGTCGAACCTGGGTCTCTTACATCTCCTGCATTGGCAGGCATGTTCTTTACCCCTCCCGCCACCTGGGAAGCCCTTAAACCTTGTTTGGGATATGTCAAAAATGAGCAGCCCAACCAACAAATAAATAAAAATAGTGTTTTCTTGCCATCCTGTAGATCTGGGTCCTGGGAGAAAATGTGGCAATTCCAAGCAGAGATTACACCCACAGGTAGAACCTGGGAAGAGGCAGGATGGGGCGCTGGGTGCAGTCAGATGTGCTCCATGTGACCCACCCGGCCAAGGACTTGCCTGTGACCCTGAGCAGGTCTTTTCCGGTCCCCTCAGCATCCTCACCTCGTCATGAATGAGAAAGTCCCACCAGATCATCCCCATCCCAGGATTTCTTCCATCTCACGGTCTGCGAATTAATTACTTTTAAGGCTGTGTTTATTATACTTCTCAACCTCCAGGAAAAGACTGTCTGCCCAGCCCTCCCCGAAGTGAGAGGGCCTCAAGGAAGCCTGACCCCTCACCTTGCAATTGTTCTCTGGGGTCCAGGTGCGGGGGAGTGGAGAGTGGGTGGCCCAGGGTACCAGTGGGCCCTCCAGACGGGGCTGCCACGGGCCCAGCCCCCAGCTGTGAGGGCAGCAGAAGTCAGACTAGGATAATATTTATCAACCCTCTGTCCACTGTGTCAAGCTCTGACTAGACCCCAGCGTCACTGCAGATCACAGACCCTGACTTTTAAAGGTCCCGCGGAGCCGCTTCACATGCGACCAATTACCTCTGTCAAGCAGGGGAAGGAGGTCCCTCCTGGTGGGTGGGATCTGAACTTGAGCTTCCAGAGGTCGATGACAGGGATCTTAGGCCTTTGAGCCTGTCACTCCCCTATAGCCAGACCTTTTCTGTTAAAACTGTTTAAATTACAAACCAGTAATAAAAGGATCATATGTGTTTCCCACCGAACAGGTTCTTTAGGGCTATTATGGTAATTAAAAACATATGGTGCCTGTGCCAGTCAGAGGGAAACCGCAGATGTACAAATTAGGTATTATATAAGGGTTTTCTGCTTTTGCCCTTTTAAAAACGTCAACCGGAGAAGTTTAGAGAGATAAAATGGCAATTGTGCAGATAGTAGGTAGCATTTTGGTTTTAGAATCATTAAATATATAAACCCTTTTCTTTAGACTTAATAGGAATAAACGGCTCGTCATCTAGGAAGGAGAGGAGAAAAGTACCAAGGCCCGGAGTTTACAGGCAAGAGGCCGCTTTCCACCGCACAGGGTCTTGGATACCATGGAATTCTTTGCATTTTTTATGATGTTGATCTGCCCAGACAAAGAGGATTATATTTATTAACTATTGAGCTATATTATAATTGGATTGACGGGAGCAAAGATAAAGATTTCCTTACATTCAAACTTTTTACTTTTTAAAAGGCAAAGATGCAAGTATTGATCAGTCTAGAAACAGTCATTTGTTTTCATTTAAAATACACAATTGATTTTGAGAAGGTGATAAATACTGCTAATTAAAAAAAAAAATTGGGGAGGGTTTTTGTGGTCCCTGTCCATGACTTTCCAATGCAGAAATACAGTACAAGTCAAGTTCTACTGAGCTATTTGTATTGAGAGAATCCTGGGCTGGCTGGGGACGCAGGCAACATCCAGCCATGCTCTGGGGCAGTGAAGAGGATGCACTGGGTCTGGGTCCTGATGCACTGGGATCTGGGCTAAATGACGAAGAATTTAGCACTTTGTCACTGTATGTCTCTGCTACAGAAACCCAACTGGACTGTTCTAAAGAAGGAGGTGATGGGTGAACAGGTGGGAGGAACTTGATCCCTACTAGCTCTGCTCCTTAGAGTCTCCATTCTTCCTCCTCCTGAAAATATGTCCTTCCTGAGACAACCCAGCCAGAGCCAGGATGGCCTCATCTCTGACCTGCACCCCTTCTTCCATGTTATGTGGTAGTGTCTACTTAAGAAAGTTGAGTGAAAAGCCAAATTTCTAATCAATACAAAAAATGTGCAGAGAGGAGGTTCTACTTACTGCCCAGCTGCCTGAACATTCAGATGAACAAAATTGTTTGAATCCTGGTGTATAATTATTGAAATTCATAGTAATGAGTAGAGACCAGTGCTCCTCGACACAGTTTTGTGTTGAGGCATTTATTATGTGATACATTTCCTTAGACTGCAAGGAGCTCAACCCAGTCAATCCTAAAGAAAATAAACCCTGAATATTCATTGCAGGGAATGATGTTGAAGCTCTAATACTTTGGCCACCTGATGAGAAGAGCTGCCTCATTGGAAAAGACCCTGATGCTGGGAACAATTGAGGGTAGGAGGAGAAGGGGGTGGCAGAGGATGAGATGGTTAGACAGCATGAGTGGACACTCAAAGGACATGAATTTGAGCAAGCTCTGGGAGACAGTGAAGGTCTGAAGAGCCTGGTGTGCTGCAGTTCATGAGGTTGCAAATAGTGGGACATGGCTTAATGCTGAACAGGAACACACGTTTCTGAAGATCCTGATGAGGGCGCCACATCCTGTAACCAGAAAGTGCCCTTTTGTAGTCGCCTCGGCTGAAGGAAAGTCTGGGCTCCTGAGGAAAAATGTCCTTCGAAATTCCTGCTGAGGTGCCGAGTCCTTCGTCCCACTGCTCTCCTTCGCCCACACCCTCTCAGTGGTACAGAAGGCCCACTGTCGTCCTGTGCTCTTTTTACGGGGAGCAGTGGTCTGAGCCTGCCTCTGGGTCAGGTGAGCCCAGAGAGCTTGAGACAGAATAAATCAGAGGAGAGTTCTTGAACCTTCGATCTACTCTACAAAAAACAGCCTGGAGTGCTAGGTAGGGCAGTGCTTTCCAACTAAGAGTGTTCCCCCGACCAGGGACATTTGACAATGTCTGGAGATATTGAGGGCGCTACTGGTATCTAGTGGGTAAAGGCCAGGGCGGTTAGCAGTGTCCTGCAATGCAAGGAGTTATCAGGCCCAGCATGTCAATACTGCAGGACTGAGGAATGCTGGTGGACAGGTGGGAGGGAGTACCTGGCCCTCAAGTGGAATTGCAAGCTGGGTAAATGGCAACAAGTCAAATGACAAGATTTACCACCCAACTCAGTTGTGGCATTTGGCTGGTTCTGCAGACACCCTCCCTTCAGCTCATGTCACCTGTGGACCCTATGGCTTTGTGAAAACTTTGCAAGAAACCCTGTGGTGGGGTAGGAGTTGGGGTTGGGGGAGCAGAAACTTTCAGCACATTCCTCCCAGCTCAAAGTGGTGTGTGGGGAGGGGGCCTCTGAGCAGACAGCCAGAGTTGGTCTTTTCTTCTCTGCACCCCCCACCCCCACGCCATGAGGGAGAGCAAGCCTCCAGCTTTACTGCACATGTAGGTATTACCACTTTAACTTTTACTGAGATAAAATAACACCTTGTCACTCAGTTCAAGTACCAATCACCAAATGAATTAATTGTAATAACTGTTGTCAACGGAACAAAGGACTTGTTGCTTTCCTAAGCAGATTTCAGCACCACTGAGAACTATGTACAAGCGTTCCCATTGGGCAGGCTGGCGGAAACTAGTCAGAACATAATTGTATCTGTCTATCTCTTTACTTTGTTTTTAAGGGCTGAGGAATGGAGTTAAAAACCTATATTTTATACATATCAATAAATATACCCCTTTTTGTGTTCGTGACGTCTCCTCAAAAACATGGAGTCTTTAATAAATTGGCCATGAAAATAGCATTTGCTGCTGATGGTCCCAAATCAGGGCCAGCTGTAGAGGCTGCCTGTAGACTCTAAGTCATGAAGGGAATTATGCCCAATTACCCTCCCATAAAACACCCTCTCATTTCTGGGAGTTATCAAAACACATCCCGTGGACAAGCGGTCAGCTGTCCCCTGCTCCTCAAAAGGAGACAAGTGGGCCTCACGCTGGGCCCGCGGCGCTCCTAACTGCCTCCGCCCGACACCAGCGGCTTGTTTGCACTCAGCCTCTTTTTACAGTCACCCTTCCCATTTTTTTTGGCTCTGGCTTTTTCACATCTTAGCACATTTCCCACTTTAAGAAGCCCCATAGGGAATCTTCTAAGAAAAGACTTGCTCCTGGAGAGGGGAGGGTGGGGGAGTGGCCTGGGACGCTGGTCTCTCA
Source organism: Odocoileus virginianus (assembly GCF_023699985.2). Lineage (NCBI taxonomy): Eukaryota > Metazoa > Chordata > Mammalia > Artiodactyla > Cervidae > Odocoileus > Odocoileus virginianus. The sequence continues at coordinate 20,109,931 of NC_069693.1, read as the reverse complement.
GGAGTCAGTGGCCAGCAGACTGTGTCCCCAGCAGACTTGGGCTCACTTTCATGGTGGAGGTGTCCTCTGGAGCTTGGGAGTCAGCGACAGACTGAGGGTGGCATCTTCTGGCTTTGCTGAGGTCCAACGCTGGGGACTTCCCAAAGAAGAGTCCCAAGGAAGCTGCATCCAACTCCCAGGCAAAGGCTTCTTCAGTGCGGAGTACAAATGGCTGTACCCACTCTATTCAACAGGGACACAGACTCTCCAGTCGACACCACCTTCTCGGTGCTGACCCCACACTTCTTTCTTCCATGCCTCCTCCTCCTGCTGCTTCTCCAGCCTCCTGGACCCATGTGACCCCAGCATCCAGCTCCATCCCAGAGTCCAGATGCCTGAGTCTCCCCCACAGCATCTCCAATGCCACTTAGGTAGCCTGCTTTGTTTTTAGAGCTCACTGAGGCCGAAATTGGTTCCTCCGCAATGAAATGGAAGATTCCTAGACTATCCAGAGCTAGAAGTCATCTTAGAGGTCATTCTCCAGATGCAGATTAGGGAGCGGGCTTGCCCTTAGTCGTTGAACCAGAGACAACAGTTGCTGCTGTTTGCAGGAGTCCAAGCAGGTCCCTGTCACTGGCCCTCATTCTGCCATCTGGGGCGGCAGCCTCACCCTCTTGGGGATCGGTACCTAAGCAAGGGAGGTGGTCCTGTGACATGTCCCTGCAGTGCTGGGGCAGTTTTACTATTCCCCTCCCCTACAGAGGGCCAGGCCACTTCAGAAGCAGGGGTAAGAGGCAGGCTTCTTAGTTTATTGTAGCCCTGGCTCAAATATGCTATGTGTCCGAAACGGTATAGTCTAAATGGCTGGAATAAGCTGCCACTTGCAAAAATGCCGAGAAGAGCCCTGATCTGAAAAAAAAAAAAAATCTCTCCTGCTTCTGAGACCGCTCTTCTCTGCAGGCACCTGGGAACTCAGACTGCATGAGGAAGGCAGGCTCCTGGCACAACCCTGGAGAGGGGACTTGTGGACTATTGGTCACAGGAGGGTGCCAGGCTCCTGTGCTAAGAGGAGGCTGTGAAGCTGGACAAAGAATCACAAGAGAGGAACAGACATAGGGAGTGGGGAAGGAGGTGGAAGGGGGCAGAACTCAGGCCATGTGGAGGAAACAGAGTTCCTGGAGTCTCCACTTAGACTCAGCTGGCTTGATGCCGGAGAAGGAAGAAGTGGTTTTTTCTCCCAATCTTTTAGAAAAAAAGAGGCTGCAACAGGAAGTGAATTTGGTCATTGGTTCATTTATTTAGCACATATCAAATTGTTCCAGAGAGCTGGGAGATTGTTACCATCAAAGCAGTCGAGGTTTTAGCCCTCATGGGACTTGCCTTCTATGGGGGACACTGACAATAACAAAAGACAAATGAAAGTTCAGCTTATGATAAATGATGTGAAGATGATGAAGTGGCAAAGGCCTGTAGAGTAATATGGGAAGATCGGGATCACATATCCTTAAGTTGGGGAGGCCTCTCTGAGGAGGTAACACGGGAGGGAGCCATGCAGAGATTAGGGGGTGCATATTCCAAGAGAGGGGACAGTGAAGATAAAGACCCTGGGGCAGAAAAGGAGCAGACATCTAGGGCTCTTAGCTGTCAGGTCCGTGCACACTGTGTGTGTGACCAGCATTTCTGCAGGTTTTCCTGGACATTGAAATTTCACTGAGCTTCTCTATGGCCATGTGTGGTCAACAGAATCGGGCCTGGTGTTCTCTTCCCCATTTTTGCAGGAGGGTGAACTGAAGGTCCAAGAGAAAACAATGACTTTCTCTGTTATTTGTAGGCAAGATAGGTGCCTATGCCTCCAGACTCCCAACCCTGGGCTTCTTCTGCTGTCCTGAAAACCTCTGACTGATCCCAGGACTCAGGTGCTTCCTGTAAGCCTGGCCCGCCATATTGGAGGATTTCTGGGTCTTGGGAATGCACCATGACTGACTCTTTGCACACTAACCCAGTCTTGCAAGTGACACTCGAAACTAAGAGAGTTTGTCACATGACTTTGGGAACATGACACCATGAGAAATAAAAACAGCCATCCCTCCAAGTCCTCCAAGATGAGGATCACTCATCTCCTCAGACCAAGACTGCCCCTGCCAGAACCCATTCTTTTGGTGAAAGTCTATAGTTTTCCTCTTAGGGATCCTGTGGTTAGAGAGCTGGAGTTAAGTCAGGACTCTTAAAGGCCACACCCAACAAGTCACCTGGAAAACATGAACCAAAGCCTTGGAAATCTGAGTCAAGTTTCTTTAGAGAAAGACAGATGACTTTCCATGAAGGATTATTTCTCACTCCAGCCTTTGTCTGTGAGGCGTCGCCCCATGCTGACCTTGGCTGGTACCAGGTTCAGCTCTCCCTGATGCCTTCCAGCAGTGGCTGTGATGGTAGACGCTGCTACCCTGAGCTGCAGGGGCACCTATTGCCAAGACTGGCTGCTCCCTTCTCATTTCAGGATCTGGTTCTCATCTAGCAAACTGCTTTCAAATGAAAAACTATTTCTAGATAAGTTTTTGCAGTGTTTCTTCTCCCAGCTGGTCGCTATATTATTTGCATCTCATGCCATTCTCGCCTCTGTGGGACACAAGAAGTAGTCCACCTTTGGTATTAGCTGTGACACTATCTGCTTCCCAACACCAAAAGGTGAAATTAGGAACTATAGCAACCTTAAACACCCTATGAGCGCTCAAAAGTTCGATGGTTAAGTGGACAGACTGCTTTCCCCTCCCCTAGCAATATGTGTGATGTTCTACACACATACGGGAGGATTCACAGGGGGGACAGAGGACTGGGATAAGCATGGACTAAAGTTGGGGGAGGAAAGCCTTTGAGAAGAGGTGCAAGGCCCCTAGGGGCTGTTCTTAAAAGAAGGGCCCAGGAGTACACTGTTTCCTTGGGGAGGTTGGCTTGTAGATGCCCCCAGGAAGTGTGTGACTAGTGTAGACAGCTCATCTTAATAGCAGGGAGCTGCTCCTTTCACTGCTGCTGCCAAGGGCCAGGCACAAACAGAGGGCTTGCATAGCAAAAGGAGAGTTAAGGTTGGATGGGTGTGGATGCCAGGCCTTTCTAGATTCTAGTAGTTGCAGAGCTCTTCTTACAGGGGTGCTTATGTGGGTGCAGGTGACTCAGACTGAAGCCTCTCCAGGGCCATGTTGGGAAGAATGACAGGCCAGACCCTAGTTTGTTAACAAAACTGAATGTAGGCACTTTATAAGAATTGAGTGTATGTAAGCGTGTGTGTGTGTGTACACATATGTGTGTATGATACATTTTTAATCAATGAACTGCCCCCTCCTGGTCTCTACTGAATCCTGTTGGAGTTATTCACAAGTAGGAAACAGTCACAGCATGGTTTGAATTTAGTCAAATGCAGCCCTTCGTGGGAGAGTGAGAGCTGGGAAGCTGAGGGCTGAGGCTTCGTCACCTGGACTTGGTATTCTATGGACACGTCTGCATCAGCACAGGTTGACACTGGCTTCCTCCACTTGGGCAGTCCCTACCTCCTCATCCCCTGAAGTCTGAGCAGGGGGTTCCTAAGTTTGCAGGATACGAAGTCAGGAGATACTATGCAGCAGTCACCAATTCTCTCATTTATTCATTCCTTATTTCATTCACCAGTAATTATGGACCATCTCTTATATGCCAGTTATTCCTCCAAGCATCCTGGCACAAGAATGAGCAAAGTGGCCATGGTCCCCACAAACCTGTTTCTCTGCTGCCCAGCGAGCACTTACCTCCTCTAAGAGCCCCTCTCAAGTGATGAGACTTGCTGGTGTGGCGCCTCACCTTCACTCCTCCACGGACAACTCAGCCAGTGGAGGCTGCAACCCCATCTAGAGCCTCACTCTGTCTGCACCCTCAGATGACTCTGTGGGCCCAGGTACATGGCATCGACTACAGGGAAAGAAACGAGATCACAGGACCAGGGACACCCTCCCATGTTTGTTCATTCAGCAAATATTTCCTGAGTCTCTGTGCCAGCTCCTTTTCCAGGCAGTGCAGACCTAGCAGTTAAGAAAATCTCCTACAGGGAGGTCCGTGGGGTAGGGTGGGGCCCAGCCTGTCAACGAAGTCGCTCCTTGGTGTGGGGGTGATAAGACTTTAGAGAAAAATAAGGTAAAGAAGGAATCTGGGGAGTGCCTGGGTGGAGTTGCTACTTTATGTTGGGGGGATAGAGACGAAGCCTGAGAGGTGACATTGAAGCAGAGACCTGAAGGAGGCCGGCGAGTATGTAGGAGGATCTGGGGAGCATGCTGTGGACAACGAGGCCCCAGGCCTGAGGTCATGAGCCGCTTGTACACAGCTGAGAGGAGAACTGATAGGAGCAGGTCAGGGAAGGGCCACAGGGACAGTCCAGAGCCTGCTGGGCCATTGTGAGAACTCCAGCCACGGGGGTTCTGCAGGCCTGGGGCACAGAAGAGCTCTAAGTTTAGGAGAATGCTCGGCTGTCACCATCTTAAAATTCTAAATAATATTTGAACCAGGGCCCTTGCATTTGCATTTTGGGGCGGGCTCCACAAATGATGGGGTGGTCCGACCCCAGCTTTACATATGCCGGGTGTGAGCAGCTGGCGCTGAGGAGGTGGCCCACGGTGGGGGCTGAGAAGAGAAGGCCATGCAGGGAGGTGGTGAGTGACAGTGGCTCTGCAGATGCGAGTTTTAATGGTGACATGAACCCTGAGGACCCTCTGCCTGCTCCAACTTCCTCAGTCTTAGATCTGACCTGGGCCCTCCCTCTGCCACCCCCATGCCCCGGCCCCCACATTCCCTGAGTGCCAGGCTCACTGTTGAACTTCACTTTCCTTCTCACATCCTCTTCATACACCTCCCTCGTCCTTACCTCCTGGGGACACAGGTAGCTGTCTGGTACAGACGCAAGTGGTCTTTCTCTTGTCTGAGAAGGAAGTGTCTGCCCTGCATTTTCATGCCTGGTACTCTGGGTTAGATAGCCAGGCTCTGGTCGCAGGAGTGGGGACCCGCTGCCCCTCACCATCCACTCTCCCCACCCTGCTTCCTCCTGGTACACTTCCGGGTCTGGCTGCCCTGTGAGTCCGGAGGGGTTTGCTTCTTGCAAAGTTCCTGCATGTGCATGCGACTCAGGCCTGTTTCTCACCCTGGGCAGTGCTCTGAGCAGCTCAGCCTTCCTTCCAGGCGAGCAGTCAGTGAGAGCAGCTGGCCCTTTCTGGAGAAGCATGGTTCTTTAGGAATGGGCGCCCAGGCCGGCTCCTGCCAACCTGTTTCTCTGGTCACATGCTCCTCAGAGCTGCGTTTTAAATATACCTTTCACTGGTTTTATTTCCTTGGGATCTGAAATTTATTTATTTCCTATGCTTTGTGGAGCATATGTTGAAAAATAGTCTTTTGATTTAAATAAGAAGGGAAAAAAATCAAGTCTTCAACTTTTACTTATTGTTTTTCTTTCCCCCCTTCCATTTTAATACACCATCTCTTCAACACCAAAATATCACACATACAAAGGCTTAAAAAAATCGGATGGGGGTGGAGTGGTGATTGTAGCGTAAATTTGCTTTCTGGCCGAGGCCTTGTATGCCAAGTTTTAGTCTGAATTACATATTTACAGCTGAGTTATAAACCCCTGAAAAACAGGATTTATCATGGAAATAGTGACACCGCCTCACCCAGTGTGGTGTTCTTGGGGACCATGGTAATATACTGTGCAGAGAAATCAGTTCATTAGTTAGTTATAAACAAAGGACAGAGATAGTAAATTAGAGTAGGTATTTCAGCCGTTTTCTATGTATTTATGACAGCAAAATATGCAGCTGCATTTTATTCCTTGAGATAGTATTTAAGTATTTTAGATTTAAAGCGCATTTTTAGATATGGCCATGGTGCATTTTTAGCCATGGTCGTTCTTGTTCCTCTGTAGTTTTATTCGTGGTATTTTCTTCCTTCTCTGTTGCTCATTAGAAAAATGTTAAAAATCCATTTTCGTCTGATTAATAATAAAGCTGATCACATGTAACCTAATTTTCATTCCGTGCTGCCCCTGTCTGTGGAGTCATATACAAAGTGACCTTTGAATCGCCAGTGGACTCATAAAGTACAATAAGCACCATTGTCCTGTCAAAAATTGAAGATGTTTTACATCATTACAAAATTTAATGTTCCATCTTTTCAAATGCACTACTTTTCAAAGGCCACATTCCAATTGAAGCTCATTAAAATCAGACTCAAGTTTCCTGTGGTGGGGATGAAGAGAGTTTCGTAGGCAATGGGAGGAAAATGAATCACTCTTTTAAAACAGATATGGTTACATATTAGTTTTGAAAGGTACGGGGACGGCAGAGCCTCCGCTGCCGGCAACAGTGCGGCTTTTGTGCTGATAGATCCAATAACTGCCTCCCAGTCGCTTTGCCTTCACCCACACTGTATCCTATTTACTTAGGAATAAATCAGCTCTCTAAATAAAATTGTTGTTTTAAAGTTCTGAGGTGGAATGTGAAGGGGTTTTTGGCCCTACAATTTCAGATTTTTGAAGAAGGTTCATCTGACTCAGGGACCTGAAAGTTTGGAAACTGAGTCACTGGAGGAAGTTGCCTGTAGGGGAGGGGGAGTCAGCCAGCAAAACGGGTGATGCTTCCTGAGATGGAGATGCTTGGTGGATTTAAGATTCAGTTCTTTCACTTATCAGGGACCTGGGAGTTCTGAGACTGGCTTGCAAAGAAAGTGTGTTCATGTCTTCTCAAATTCTCCCTCGATTTTAATCCTGGGCTTCTTACCTGTTTCTTGGCCGCATCAGAGTGCTGAGGACATAGCCTGGCCTCATCTTGCTTTTCTCCGGCAGATTCCACCGCTCTGAAGGTGTTGGACTGAGTGACATAAGGCAAGCTCCCTTCTCCCATGGGGTTCTGATAATGCAGTCAAGTTGTTAAAAAGCCCTGGTATTACAGAACATGAATGCATATCTCTTGAGCTGTCCTCTTCCAGAATCATTTCAGTTGGACAGTTGTCCATGTCAAACTCTAGGAGATAGTGATGGATAGAGAAGCCTGGTGTGATGCAGTTGATGGTGTCACAGAGTCTGACACGACTTAGCGTCTGAACAACAACAGTGCACTAATGATATCTTGAGGCTGAAATGGATGTCGTCACCAGATTATTCCTAAAATGGGGCTGGCGCTTTAGGTCCTCATTGATCAGGGTTTGGCACTTAGTCGAATGAGGGTCATCCAGGTTCTAGACAGACTCTTTTGTACCGTAGTGCCCTATTTACAAGGACAAGCATTAGCATCAACTAGAATTGAGGTGGTGTCCCACTTTTGCCACTTGTAGCTGTGTGACCTCAGATAGGTTGCTCTGCTTTGCTGAACTTCAAATTTATCATGGGGATAATACAACATGACTGTGACTGTATCATATCATACATGGAAAGGATGCAACTGAGGCTGAGTTATTGATCATTAGGTATAAGCTACTGGCTATGAAGGCGGCAGTATTAGTTGCTGTTTTAATTATATCTAGAAAATGACTGCTGCTACTGCTGCTAAGTCACTTCAGCCGTGTCCGACTCCATGCGACCCCATAGACGTCAGCCCACCAGGCTCCCCCGTCCCTCGGATTCTCCAGGCAAGAACACTGGAGTGGGTTGCCATTTCCTTCTCCAATGAGTGAAAGTGAAAAGTGAAAGTGAAGTTGCTCAGTCATGTCCGACTCTTAGCAACCCCATGGACTGCAGCCTGCCAGGCTCCTCCTTCCACGGGATTTTCCAGGCAAGAGTACTGGAGTGGGGTAATGACTAGCTAAGATCAATCCTTGGAATGTAAGAGAGCTCAGAGAGCTAGAACAAGGAGTGGCAAAGTGTTTTTTCCTTGATCATATGACTAAAACTGTTTTCTCTCACTACAGTTGTAGCAGTTAGCTACTGCTGTGTAACAAACCACCCAAATACTTAGCAGTTTAAAATGACAACCACACATATTTTTCTATAAGTTTTTGGGTCAACTAAATGATTCTGCTGATCCAGGCTAGTCTTGATTGATCATAACCAGACTTGCTCTATCTGTATCTGGCTAACAGGCCACCTGGGGACTAGCTAGGCTAGGGTGGGTTTGGCTGGGGTTACTTGGTTCTATTCCATGTGTCTCTCCTCCCCCAGCAGGCTGGCCTGGACTGGTTCTCATGTCAGAGGCAGGGTCCAAGACAGCAAACAGAAATGCAACAGGCGCCTTTGCCTGACTATGCCTGCACTGCACAGAGTCACTGTTACCCATTGAATAAAACATGCCACCTGGACAAGCCCACAGTCAGCTTGGGAGGAGGCCAAAAAAGAGCATGAAGCAAGAAGGTATAAGCTTGCAGCCACTAGTGCAATCCATCAACCGCCTTCTGGCCCCAAATCCCCAATGGACCCATCAAGTGGTGTGAACAGGATGGAATCAAACGTCTTAGAAGACAGCTTAAATCCTCCAATCTCAGGGCACCACTAACAGTGAGATGTTCTATTTTCTAGTGTGTTCTGTGGTCCTAGCTGAAATAGCCTACTTTATCACCACTGGACACTTCCTTTCCATGAAGGAAATCTGCCTTATTCTCTCTGCTGGTAGACTCTCTTTTTGAGAACACGGAACACATCTTGGAAAGATTTTCCAGCTTCTTGACTTCCACAGGCACATGGCTGGAATTGGGCAGATGTGCCCGCTGACTGTGACAGCTCCGTCCTCCCCACTGCCTCCCACAGCCCTCACTGGCCTCCTCCCTTTCCCTCCATCCTTTCCTATGTCTTGCCCCCAGGAAGACCCATGCTCACCCAGTGGTTCTGGGATTGAGGACTTGTTATATCTTCCCTGGTGGCTGACATTCCCACAGGCCACTCCATTCTCTCCCTTCTGCACCCACATCTGAGCTCTGATTCTACTTATACAGTTGAGGTTTGAATTGCAGTAAAAGGGCCAGCTCTTAGGCAAGCTGGAATCTCTGCAGTGAGTCCCTAGAATGTTCATCTTACCCCTGATGGCAAGAAGAACAATGTCTCTTGGGGAACCAGGGTCCAGAGTCTGACCCTGTAAGTGTGGGCGTGGTGAAGGCAGTGAGATCAGATGCCTGAGAAGCAGTCCTGAGTGTGGCCCATCTGTGTGTGCACGAGCAGAGCTACACGTGTGCACCTATGGAGTGTGGAGAGGAGCTGGAAGTCAGACCCCCATTTACTTCTCCAAAGAATGGCTAGGATAGGGCCCAGGACCCTGACAAGCTGTCCATCAGCCAAACGATCCTCTGGCTGGGAAGTAGTCATCACAGCGTCCTCTGTGCTCTGGGTCCCAGGACCTGTGGGAGCCCTGAAACATTGGGGCTCAGGAAATCACAGCTCAACCCCAGGCCTCAGGTGAGCCCTTGAGGCTTCCTGCACTTTCCTTCCTCCCCATGGCTCTTTCTCACCTGAGCATCCTTGGTGTTCAGGCAATCCCAGGCCTTCCAGGAGCTCTTTGCAAGCCCTCCTTGCTGCGTGACCCCCACAAAGACCATCCTTGGAGCCCTGGGCCATAGGTCTCTGCTGATCAGACAGGTTGTCTCATTAAGGCACAGAGGTTGTGCCTTAAGGAAGTGGGTGGCTGTAGTTGCAGGTGGGCTCAGCATTTTCCAAGACCTGTGTGAGTCCATCAGTCCTCATTTCATCTAGAAATGTTTTCCCCCAAAGAATTAGCTTCTGGAATTATGAGCATTGACAGTTTGCTTTAGAACCTCCAAAATCTGAGATTCCATCGGAAGCAGATCTTATAAAAACCACTATACAGGTGAGACTCAGTTCAGTTCAGTTCAGTCGCTCAGTCATGTCCAACTCTTTGCGACCGCATGGACTGCAGCACACCAGGCTTCCCTGTCCATCACCAACTCCCGGAGTTTACTCAAACTCATGTCCATTGAGTCGGTGTGCCATCCAACCATCTCATCCTCTGTCATCCTCTTCTCCTCCTGCCCCCAATCCTTCCCAGCATCAGGGTCTTTTCAAATGAGTCAATTCTTCACATCAGGTGGCCAAAGTATTGGAGTTTCAGCTTCACCATCAGTCCTTTCAATGAGTATTCAGGACTGATCTCCTTTAGGATGGACTGGTTGGATCTCCTTGCAGTCCAAAGGAGACTCTCAAGAGTCTTCTCCAACACCACAGTTCAAAAGCATCAATTCTTTGGCTCTCAGCTTTCTTTATAGTCCAACTCTCACATCCATACATGACCACTGGAAAAACCATAGCTCTGACTAGATGGACCTTTGTTGGCGAAGTAATGTCTCTACTTTTTAATATGCTGTCTAGGTTGGTCATAGCTTTTCTTCCAAAGAGCAAGTGTCTTTTAATTTCATGGCTGCAGTCACCAACTGCAGTGATTTTGGAGCCCCCAAAATAAAGTCTGTCATTGTTTCCATTGCTTCCCCATCTATTTGCCATGAAGTGATTAGACCAGGTGCCATGATCTTAGTTTTCTGAATGCTGAGTTTTAAGCTTTTTTCACTCTCTTTTTTCACTCTCCTCTTTCACTTGCATCAAGAAGCTCTTTAGCTCTTCTTCACTTTCTGCCATAAGGGTACTATCATCTGCATATCTGAGGTTATTGATATATTTCTCCTGGCAATCTTGATTCTAGCTTGTAATTTATCCAGCCCAGCGTTTCTCATGATGTACTCTGCATGTAAGTTAAATAAGCAGAGTGACAGTATACAGCCTTGATGTACTCCTTTCCCGATTTGGAATCAGTCTGTTGTACCATGTCTTGTTCTAACCTTTGCTTCCTGATCTGCATACAGATTTCTCAAGGGGCAGGTCAAGTGGTCTGGTATTCCCATCTCTTTCAGAATTTTCCAGTTTGTTGTTATCCACACAGTCAAAGGCTTTGGCATAGCAAATAAAGTAGAAGTAGATAATTTTCTGGAACTCTCTCACTTTTTTGATGATCCAATAGATGTTGGCAATTTGATCTCTGGTTCCTCTGCCTTTTCTAAATCCAGCTTGAACATCTGGATGTTCATGATTCACACACTGATGAAGCCTGGCTTGGAGAATTTTAAGCATTACTCTACAGGTGAGACTAGTTCTTTAGAAAAAGAAATGGTAACCAACTGGTAAGTTCAACTAACTTCCTCTGTCTCTAAACTTATAAGCAAAAGTTACAGTTGTTGGTCATGGTTGCAGGCTTGCTTTGAAGACTGGAGTCAGCCCTTGCAGGGGACAGAGAGGCTGAGACCAGCTGACAGGCCTGTGTGCCTCCTCTGGAGTATTTTCTGGGCCTCTTGAGACTGGAGATGGGGTGGCAAAATAATGAAGTTACATCTGAAAGACAGGTACCAAAGAACCCAAAGTTAGTGGATGTTCCCAGGGTTCAAATAGACTTCTTAGAGGGGGAGAGGATGGGGAAGAGGCTGAGTGCCCCAGAAGGGTTTCAGCAGCTTCCAGGCAGTTTCCAGCCCTGTCCATGGCAATAGACTCAGTATCAGCTCCAGAAACTTTGGTTCAGAGCTGGGAAAACCTGAGGGCTGGGAAAACAATGCAATCTGGCAGCTCAGGGAAACTGAGGCAGTGAAGTACAATGGGCAGAGTATCCACCAAGCAAAAAGGATGGAACCTAAGCTCTTTAGAGCATCTACAAGGGAGTGTGTTGTGGGGGAGATTTTCCTTCTAAAACAGTTGAAAACAATTTGTTTACACCCTGGGGCTTCCAAAATTACAATGTCTGATGATCTGAGTTCTCTTACTCATTCTTTGATTGACCTTGAGTAAGTCTCAAACCCTCTTTAAGCCTCAGGTACCCCATCTGTGCCAGGAGGGGTGGATCACCAAGGGCCCCATAACACCAGTAGTCAGGGCCTGTTGGAAGGAAATCTTTGCCTCAGAGTGGGTTTTCTAAGGCCAGTGGGGGAGTGACAAGAGTGGGGTCTCCAGCAAGCAAGGGCCACGCTGGTGATGCTACAGGGAGAAAGGGGCTTGGCACTGTAGGCCCTTTTCTCAGCTAGTGAGCTGATGCCACCAGAGGCCCCAACAGTGGTCCTTCTGCCTGGTCGCAGGGCCTGGAGCGATGCCTTGGAGATGCATGCATGCATGCTAAGTTGCTTCAGTCATGTCTCTTTGTGATACTGTGGACTGTAGCCCACCAGGCTCCTCTGTCCATGGGATTCTCTGGGCAAGAACACTGGAGTGGGTTGCCATGCCCTCCTCCAGGAGATCTTCCCAACCCAAGGACTGGACCCATGTTTCTTATGTCACCTGCATTAGCAGGCAGATTCTTTATCACTAGTGTTACCTGGGAAGCCCGCCTTTGAGATAAGGAGAGGTCACTGTCAGGCCAGGGTGGGAGGCAGGCGCCACACCTTACATCGCATCCACAGAGGGCTTCTTAAAGGAAGGGGTATGGTGTTGGGTGTGCATGCAACTCAGCCCAGGTGCTTGAGGGTACATGTGCTTGGAGCTTGCTTAGTGCAAGCAGATGTTTCCTTCTAAAATCAGGGCTCTGGCCAGGGTGGCTCTGCGCCTGGGCTTCTGCACACAGCGTCTTGCTGCCAGTGCTTCCAGCAGGTGGAGGGCCTCTCTCCTCTGCTCCTTGTGGGACTCAGGCAGACAACGCCTCTTAGCTTCCATGTTATTTACACTCTTAATTCTCCCAGCACCAAGAGGAGAAGGGATCAGTGGTAAGAAAGCTGTTGGTGAAGCTCCAGTGTGTTTAGTCTGGGTGTCGTAGAAAATGTGGCTTCCCCTGTGGCCTGCCATGCCATTTCCTCCCCTGAAGATCAGCACTCCTGATTAAGTACAAGTGTGCAAATATCTCTACAGGTGGATATTTATTTCTACAAAGCACAGTTTAGGTATCATGAGGACAGCAATCAATGCATTCCTAGTTCCTAGCACAGTGTCTGGCACTGGGTAGGCCCTCAAGAATCATTGTCAAATAATGAATGAAGGAATGTATGGATGGATGGACAAAACAAATGAATGAGTAGACAACTTTTCAGGCTTGACAACCCTGGCTGTTAATGGGGACTTCAGAAGAGTGATTATGGCTCCTGTGGTCCAAAAGTGTTAATAGATCTTTGGGAATATTACTGGAAATTCAGGAAGCAGCCCTTCCACTCACTGCAAGGGCCACTGGCTCAGGGTGGGTGCTGTTTCTTGGCATCACCAGCCTTTTGTGTGTCTAGAATCAACAGTCAGCCCAAGCTAATCTCAAGCCTTCCATTGCGAGCAGCCTAGTCTCATCTCTGCCACCACACACATCATTTACATCTTCACCTCTGCCTTCTCATGTCTCCCCTGAGACACAGCCCATTTGGAATGCCCTCCTGTCCTCACCGCTTACCCAATATCTAAGGCCTACATCACATCTCACATCCTCCAGCAGCCTGTCCTGTCAACCTTAGGTGACACACGTCTTCTCCCACTTGATGACCATAGAACATTCTCTCATTGTCTGTACCACATTGCTTGACACTTGAAACTCAACTTCAGCCTTTGTCACACTGCAGCACTAAGTATTACAGTGAATTTCTTCACTTATTCAAGAAATAGGCATTGAGTTCCTACTCTGTGCCTGGCACTGTTCCTGAGCTGTGCAGTCAACAAGATCACTCCCAGGCTCCCCCAGCCCCCCAAATCCATCCTGACGCTTACACATAGTCAGTTTGCATCCCAGCTCTACCACTTAGTAGCAACATGTCTTTAGGCAAGTTCCAAGACAGTTTAAAGGCTGAGTTTTATCAGCCATGACAGGGAGCTGAGAGGGCGAATTCGTGGAGCTGGAGCCAGCCGGCACGAGAGCACCTTTGCACACCAGCCCAGAAAGCCACACAGTTCCTTCCTTCCTCTCTCCTTCCTTCCTTTGTTTCTCCTTCTGGCACTTGGTGTCAATTCCAATATTGAGTATCATTTTTAAACGGCTTTCCCAGCTAGCCAACTTCTTAAGGATGATCATAAACGGGTAAATTATTTGCAATCACTTCTTGAGGAAACTGCACCTTCTGGAAATTAATTACATTTTTAACACAGTTAGCCTGCCTTTGGCCTACCTGGAAAATATTGTGTGGATTGAGAATACCATGAGTATTTAAAATGTAGTATCGTAGTCCAAGAAACATTTGTCAACATTATATAATAATCTATGATCAAAACACTAAAACTTGTCAACTCTTGGAGTCAGTTGCATTCTCACTCTACAACTGAAACTCATTTAGAAGCAAATGAAAATCCAGAGGATGAGATTCAATTAAAATTAATTTAAAGTATGGGGAAAAAATGATTCACAATGATATAAATCAGCACATTGTTATTGGCCACTTTATCTTATCCTATAAGGACTCTCTAAAAACAACCAAGAAAGATTACTGAGTGAAGGACAAATTGTGTGCAAATAACATGACTCTGTCCACACATATCTCGAGAAAAGATTTGAAAGGGGTTAAGATGCCCTTTTCCTTCTAGATCCTCATCCAGCCATTTCTACCACTGCTACTTGCCTGGACTGAGGCGTAGCAGGAATCCAATTAAAAATCTTTCTTGTTGCTTTTTTTTCCTTCAATTTTTGAGTATGCATGCAATTTCACTGATAGCAGGATCTCAGCAGAGAAATTAACTTCAATAATCTATGGATTACAAGACATATCAAACTTTCAAAGCAACCCGATGTTAGATCTATTCTCAGAAGGGTTTAAATGACTTTAATAGTTAACAACAAATGATAGAATGCATTTTCCCAACTAAATCAAGATCAGTTGGCATTACTCTCCCATTCTCCAAGTCTCTTAATTATGGCAAGCACATTTTCCACCACTCGTCAGGAAGCCCTTGAGGTCCTTGCCCCCAAGTTGTGCCTGGCATCTGGCTCAGGGCGTAGCAGGCATGGTCGGCCCAAGGCTCTAGATAAGACAGTCCGGGCAGCCTTCCCCAACCTGTGGTCACTCACATCCTTTATTGCCAATTGAGCTAGTATTGATCTTCAGCCTCATAGCCTGGAGAGTTCACTCCCTGAATGAGTTACCAGGTCGTGTTTCAGACGGCAGCATCCTGGAAGGGAACCCCAGCTGCCAGGGGGGTGAGTGTGGGTGTAGTGTCTGTAGGGTGGGGCTCCCTTGAGGTGAGGGAGGGGAGGAGCCTAGAGATGCATGGGCTGCAAACCCTTTCTGACCTGCTTAGTCCCCATTCAGCTTGAAGCCTGCAAGAGTGCTAACTCTGAAGCTCACAGGGTCGAGTGAAACTGCTTCAGTACATTAAAAATGTACTTCTGTTTTGAGTTCCCCGAGTCATACGGCAAATTTCCATTGGCTATCTATTTTACATATGTTAGTGTACTTGAGTCTGTGGTATTCTCTTCATTCATCTCACCCTCTCCTTCCTCTCCGCTACCCTTATCCATGAGTCTGCTGCTCCATTGCTGCTCTGCAAATAGAGTGGGAAAGGGTGGGAGGTGGGAGGGAGATTCAAGAGGGAGGGGATGTATGTACACCTATGGCTGATTCATGTTGATGTATGATAGGAATCAAACCAATATTGTAACACAATCATTGATCAGTTAAAAATAAATAAAGATTATATTTAAAAAGGTACGTATGTTTGCTGACTTACTGCACTTGCTTGGTCCATGCGTGGCATTGCCACTTGTGGGACTCCGCTTCCTCCTATGAGAATCCCACTCGATCTCGTAGGCCCCAGCTGCAAAGCGCATTCAATCTTCATCCGGTAGCAACACATGGCTTCCCAGGGAGCTCCCTCGGGCAGCAGCTGTGCCTTGAATCGCAGATGCACCTGCCAGGCTGGAGGTCAAATTGAGGGCCTATCTTTACCAGCTCAGAAGGCCATCTGGGGCCGTTCTGGCGGACAGCACCCTTGCAGAAGAGGCAGGGTGATCCGGAGCCTGACCCTGGGATCCCTGCAGAAGTGGCAGGCCGGGCCCAACCCTGAGCCCATGACACTGATGTGGTCTGCCTACATCAGTAGAAGATGAGTGTCGCGGCCACAGTGGTCAGCAGTAGGACCGAGGTGGCACCGGTGTGGTCCCAGATGCCCCATTTGGGGAGAAGATTGACAAACTGCAGGTCAGGCAAAGGGGAGGAGCCATGTGAATGTGTCCCATGTGGGCATATGCCACTCACCGAAGACTTGGTAATCATCTCAGATGAACCACAGCCTACAGAAATGTCATGGGAGATGAATTCCCTTTCCAGTTTTCTCTGACCTTTCTGATTCAAACCAAGAAGAAAATATGGCTTTGGTGCTGCTCTGTCTTTAATGTCTCCCCAGCATTTGCTGATTACAGTTTTTAACCCAGAGACAGAAGGTCTTAGTTACAGAGCCCTTTGGAGCAATTGATTCTAGCTCGAATTGAGTAATGCGCTCCTGTTTTCATTGTTTCATTAGTGTGACTTCCCTAATTACGTCAAGTAGTCCTGGCTTTCCATTTATGGTTCTGATAGAATGCTTCCTTTTAGAATAAATGTAAAGTGTAAAAAGAGCTAGGTTTTTAAAGTAAGGAAATGCTAGTACAGGTGATAGGAGAATATGGTGATAGTCCAGAGGCATCATGAAGATAAGTGCAGTTTGGCCGCTGTGATGGGAGGTGAGGCTGTAGGAACAGGGCTTTTCAGGAAGCCACTGGGTGCTGGCTTGGTGATGGGAGTGGGGTTGTCTTGGGATGTGCTCGAGTCCCCAGGAGACCTCAGAACAGAGCCCGGTGGGAAACTGGAGGATACCACATATAGTCCAGAATAGGAAGGGACTTCCTAGTGACTAGCAGCTTCCCCCCTGGAGCGTGCTTCACTCTGCTGTGTGGAGGGCTGTTTTCGGTGACCGCACTGCCTAGAGGGAGGGCTCAACCCTGCCCAGGACTCTACTGAGCCCGGGGTTCTGTGCAGTGGACCTTTGTTGTGCTTCTACAACACGATGGGCAGTGATGCTGACTCCTCCTGCAGGAGATGACAGATCAACGCCTCCACTAAGCAGGTCGCCCAAGCAGTGAGACATTTCTAAGACTTCCTTGTGAACTTGAGGGGGTCCGACCACAACTCCTGTTTTGCTTTGACAGTCATTGCTGTTGGGGAAACTAGTTCTGATATCAATGTATCTCCTTCGAGGGACTGTCCCCAGGTCGTGGATGTCTGATTGTTTAGTGCTAGTCCTTTGTTTGGTGTGGTCTCAGGAGGGACAGGTAGGGGGTGGGGAAGTGAAACAAGGAGGGGAAGGCAATAAAAAGGGTACATCTCCAGCCAGTGACTATGGTGGCTGCCTGGAGTTCCACGCTCTGAGAATGTGCCTTGGAGTTTTCCCAGAGGAGGAGCCAGGAAGCAGGGCCACCTACCCCCTGACTCTCCACTCCCCGCTGGTTGGGGGTTCTTCTAGGGGAAGGAAACCCCTGGCACTTCAGCCAGTGCTGCTGCATGTGGGTTGTACATGTTTCCATGTCCTGAAAAATGCCTTCTGACAGCAATTTCCATGTGTCCCTCCCAGCAGCCTTTGGAGGCAGAGGTGTGCGTTGAGGGGGGTCTGGGTAGGGTGCTGTCAGCAGCTGCCACAAAGGATCTTCATTTAAGAGAGTGAAAAGTTGACTCTTTTAGAACCAGCCATGTGGATCTCTCCAGGTGACCCACTTTTGCTGACTGGACGAGCCAACCTGCTTTTCTCCCCACCTGCCTGGGTCAGTGCTGACTTCGGCCATGCTCCTGCCCTGCACCTTGCTCACAGGCCCTTTGATCTGCCACCCTCAATGGATGCAGGAGTGTTGTCCTCTCTTCCTGGGGACTCCTGGTCGGGGAGAGCCTGACAGTGTCCTCAGAGTCGATTTGTTCCTCTGAGGTCTTCTTCCCAGGCCTCTCCGTCCTTGGTGTTTTGGAACAGAGAATGGGCGACATGCAGATCTTTCTGTTGCTCCAATTGCCTTTCAGGATGGCTCTTTTGGCCTTGAAGACCTTGGCTCTGATTTGGTTTGGGGAAGGCAAGACCTCCCACTTTTGCTTTTCCTTATCGTGTCCCTGAAAAGGGTTCCACAGTGGATTGTAAACTTTTCCTGCCCAGTCCGTGCTGCCAGCTTGCACCACAGCGTACAGGCCACTTGCAGAGCTGGTATAGGCTCGCCTCTTTCCACCAGATGTTGCGGGCCCAGGGAGAGTGGACACACGGCCCAGGAGATGGGCCGAGGCATCACTGTACCAGCTACCTCCAGAGCCCCTTTATTCTCTAGGGCCAGTTTCCCCAGCTGCAGAGTGAGTGGTGTGGACTCGAGTGTCTCAGAGGACCCTTCCAAGTCTAGTGTTTGTTTTCTGTAGTTCTTACTAAGCCAGCACTTACTAACAAAGCCTCTTTGATGGCCAGCTGTTTGAAGGAAAGCTGGCCATTGGGAAGAATAGATGAAAACTGCCCCAGGTAGCAGGGAGCTGGCAGGAGTATGGAAAAGACCCAGGGCTTCTAGGGTGCCCTAAGTGCCCCAGAAGCCCTGGGCAGGCCCCAGCTGTGCACAGATGGAAGAGCCCAGTCCAGCTGGTCCTGCTTTCCCAGACAGTGGGATCAGCAACTGACAGACAACTGATAATTCACGGGAGAAAGGCAAAGACAAGTGCCTCCGCCCATTTGGAGGCAGAGAGCTCAGACACAGAAGCAGATAAGAAACGGTCATTCCCCTTAGCAAAGCAGCGCTCTGGTTTGAGATGTCAGGGGGCAGGTATCTGGGGTGTCCTTGCTGCTCATGCTCCACGGAATTGCCACGTCCTTTTCTTCCACACACCCCTCTCAGCCACCCCTTTTCAACTGTTTCATCCAGACCCTCCCCTCCCAGTCATGGCCGGCTTTGAAGGGTCACTGGAGCAACTTGGGAAGGGATGATGATAGGCTGTTCCGGGCTTTCCATCACAAAGGGTAATTTTATTAAAAATATAAGAGAAACACATCCCTCGGAGAGGGTTACTGCCCTTCAAAATTTGTTTTCAACATTCACAAGGTGGCCTTGGAAAACTTTCCCAGCGTGGTTTGGAAAGCTTAGTACTTGCTGAGCAGGTAAGGTGCGGTGCATTTTTCCTGCACTTTGGAAATCATTTGCATATTTATAAATTTAAGTATTTATTTTCATATTAAAATTAAAGCTCTATTGTCTTGCAACTAACCTGCCTTGTTCTGCCACTCCAAAACAAAACCTTCTCTGGTGTGATAACCTTTATTTATAGATGGCAATAAGCATATTTAGCAATATTATTATTCATGACCCTTGCACTAAATATCATAATCAGAATACAGATGTGCAGGGTAATTTCCATGCACAAGTCACTATGCATCAAATTCTTGCAAAGCAAAAATAGCATCCATTTTAGGATAAATTATCCATTGGTGTTGCATCAAGGTGTCAAGGGGTGACAAAAGATCTCAAGGAGTAGAACTTGGAGAGACTAGTTAAACCAAGGGGTGCCCAGCACCTGGGGAATGCAGTGGGATTTTCCCATCCCCACTCTGGTAACTTGTTTAATTACCTCCTTTTCTTGGGCCCATTTTCAGGATGTGGAATAAAAGTGAGTCAGGCAAACAGGTGTCTGGATACAAAGTGTGTGGCTGAATCAAGGCCTCCCTCGACCCATTCCCCATCTCTTGGAATATCTTCTTTACTTTTGTCAGACTAAAGATGCAGATTATCGGATAAGCAGCACACTTAGGCTCAGCTCACTAATTGACTGAACAAGACGCGGTCACACTTTACACACCATTCCATAATGGATTTTCATGTTTGTGAATCCTAACTGGCTGTGGAAATGAAAAGCAAATGTCTCATAATCACAAATATCTTCTGGGTTGTTTTTTTTTTCTAAACCCAAAGATTAAATCAACTTTACCCCTCATTTGCCAGCAAGTTCATGGTTATAGAAGGATGATAAATGATTGGGTGATGGACACATCCGTTGTACTACTGTTTAGCAAATTCTTATAAGTGATTGCTAGATATAACACATTTCTCAGTTAGGTGTTACATGAATAATTGGTATATTAAAGAAAGTGTGAAATAAACAGGTATAAAGCTTGAAATGTGCTTATTATTTGCTGAGGTTTTTCACATTCATACCACTTAGAAGCCATCGTCAGGTTCAGCGTCTTCTCCCATATATCTGGAGCAGAACCCTTCATTAAACATGTTGTAAAAAGATCCTTTTGTGCAAACGTTATCAGGTATTTATAACTATAGCCTGGTGTACCAGAGAGAAGAGGCTGTGTGAAAACCACGTGGCATAAAACCACTCAGAATACCTGCATCTGTCAGTGTGAGGGTGGGAACAAGCGGAGGGTTGTCCAAATGGATCAGCAGGGCCTCCCAGCTCCGTTCCGCTTTCTCAGTGCCTGCTGGGCTTCTGTTTCTTGGTGTCAGTCCGGTTCCAGGTCAATCCCAGCTTTACTGGGCTCTCCCTTGGAGTAGATGTCCCTTCCTGGAAAACTCCAGGGTGGCTGCTGGTCCGTGAACAGCCAGGAAGAATGGTCGTGAGAACAACATCTGTGAGCCATGATGAAAGGGCCATCTGCTACCCTGTAGCTTAGTCACCCAATATTCCACATGGGGGGACCCAGGACAGGCTCCCCAAACTTCTCTACGGACGGCCCCATGAGCTCTTGTCTCTGCAGCTGCAGACAGCCCAGCCCTGGCCAGCATCCCAAAGGTAGCATCTCTCACAAACGATTTCCACTTTCTGAAATGGAGCATTTCCTAAAGAGGTAGGCAGGCGGAGCAAACATGGGTGACTCTCTGCCACGCATGCGGCACTACTCTCTGGCAGAGCGAAACCCTTCTAGTTTTGGTGAGGCCAGCCTTGGCTCTGACCCCAGCTGGCAGGCTTGGAAGCAATGGGGTTTTGCTGTCCTTTGTCCTTCCCACTGCTCTTCCACCCTCACTTGAAACCAAGATTCTGAGAAGGGAGATTAGCTGTCTGTCAAGGGTTAGCCATTTACCCACCCTGCAGTGACCTCCCAGACAGCCTTGAGCCTGAGATCTGGGTCTGCTGGCCTGGCACGTCTTCAGAGCACTTAGAGGGCATGAGATAGCTGGATAGAATGAGCCTTTCAAAGTAGGGCCCTCGAGATTCTGAGAAGATGAAGAAGAGAGAAAACTCTAGACTTAAAGATATCAACTGCCCCACGGCCTCATTTCTCAGTCTCATCCTCTCAGTCTTACAAGCTGTGTCTGTGTCAAATACAGCATCTCCCACAGGGCTACCGTGCACTATAATTGTCCAACACCAAAGCGCAATCAGTGGTCCACAGCCCTTTCTCTCCATTTCTCCGGACTGGCAAAGAATACAGAGGACTCCATATGGAGGTGAGCTGAGAGGACTGTTTGCCCCGATCTCATCTCTCCTCACAGCTGTGAGTGCCCAGCACACAAAGATTCCCTTTGACCCACTCTCCCAGAATCTGTTTACACATTTCTGGCAGTCATGTTCTTAATGCACCTATGGGTACCCCATGGAGGCATCTGCAGAAAGGCAGGTGTCAGGCCCCAGGGCCCATCCCAGCCTGGTCTCCAAGGTTGCCTTCCGGGCCATGACCTGGGCAGACATCTGTGAGCCAAGCTGAGGGCACTGCCCCTTCCTTATCTTCTCAGTGTTGGCCCGGCTCTCAGGATGAACACTGTGGCCTGCCTACTGCCTTCCTCCTCAGCTCCTTCCCTCACTGGTTGCTGCCACTTTTGCATCAATTCAGTTCAGTTCAGTTGCTCAATTGTGTCTGACTCTTTGTGACCCCATGAACTGCAGCACTCCAGGCTTCCTTGTCCATCACCAACTCCCAGAGTCCACCCAAACCCATGTCCATTGAGTCGGTGATGCCATCCAACCATCTCATCCTCTGTCATCCCCTTCTCCTCCTTCCCTCAATCTTTCCCAGCATCAGGGTCTTTTCCAATGAGTCAGCTCTTCGCATCAGGTGGCCAAAGTATTGGAGTTTGCATAACTGATAACAAATTGCTTGACT
This sequence comes from Odocoileus virginianus, assembly GCF_023699985.2. Taxonomy (NCBI): domain Eukaryota; kingdom Metazoa; phylum Chordata; class Mammalia; order Artiodactyla; family Cervidae; genus Odocoileus; species Odocoileus virginianus. Next base: position 20,087,991 of record NC_069693.1, on the reverse strand, counting down.
CACTGAGTGACACTGACTATGCAGATTCAACAGCTCCCTGGACCAGATCCCCAGATGTCCAGTGAGGCCTCCTGGAGGGATGCTCAGGCAGTCCCTGGTTGAACCCCAGCTCCCTTCCCTGTGGCAGCAAGGGACTTGCCTGCTTCCTCCCCTCCCTATTTCTTCTTCCTCTTCTGTCTCTCTCTTCTCTCAAGAGAAACTTGCATTTGATCTAGTGAAAACTAAAGCCAATACCTCAGTCAGCCTGGCCCAGAAGAGCCGTCTAGATGGATCTGGGTGTGCATTTGAGGGGTGGGATTTGAAACACCCCTGGACCACCTCCAGCTTTCCCCTGGAAACCTCTCTCCCCTGGCACCCACACCAAGGAGCCTCATGTGTGTGCTCAGAGTTGCCCATGGCAGGTGGGTTCCTCTAGGGCTGCGTCTCTGTGTCACATGCTTCCAGCTTGGGTCCTGGGTACAGGTGGTACGGTGGACACAGCAGAGAAACAGTTCCCCAAGTGGTGCCAGGGAAGCACAGAGCCAAGCTGTGGTTCGGCCAGCCTGGTCTGAGGAGTTGGGCTTAGTCTGAATTGCAGGCATGACCTCCACTTCCTGACTGCAATCTGACTGCTGGCTTTCCCCACACACAGAAGAGGTACTGGGCACGGCCTCATAGCGGGCCATCCCTCAGGACCTGGTGATGGTGGCAGGAGCTCTGTTTTTGCTAGATTGTTTTTGTTCATCCCTCCAACTGCCTTCTCCAAGGCAGTTTTTGTGTATGAAATCTCTCTCAGTTCAGTTCAGTCCCTCAGTCATGTCCAACTCTTTGCAACCCCATGGACTACAGCACGCCAGGGTTCCCTGTTCATCACCAATTCCTGAAGCTTACTCAAACTCATGTCCATCAAGTCGGTGATGCCATCCAACCATCTCATCTTCTGTTGTCCCCTTCTCCTCCTTCCTTCAATCTTTCCCAGGATCAGGGTCTTTTGCAGTGAGTCAGTTCATCGCATCAGGTGGCCAAAGTATTGCAGTTTCAGCTTCAGCATCAGTCTTTCCAGTGAATATTCAGGACTGATTTCCTCTAGGATGGACCAAGTGGATCTCCTTGCAGTCCAAGGGACTCTCAAGCGTCTTCTCCAACACTATAGTTCAAAAGCATCAATTCTTTAGCGTTCAGCTTTCTTTATAGTCTAACTCTCACATTGATACACGACTACTGAACAAAGCCATGACTTTGACTAGATGGACCTTTGTTGGTAAAGTAATATCTCTGCTTTTTAATATGCTGTCTAGGTTGGTCATAGCTTTTCTTCCAAGGAGCAAGCATCTGTTGATTTCATGGCTTCAGTCATCATTTGTAGTAATTTTGGAGCCCCCCAAAATAAAGTCTCTCACCATTTCCACTGTTTCCCCATCTATTTGCCATGAAGTGATGGGACTGAATGCTCTGGCTCTTTCAAAAGCCAACTCTGCAGGGTGGCCTTGACTTCTGCGGTTGTTCTGGGAGTGTGGGGGGCCTTCCCCAACTAGCTGCTGTCCTTTCCTGGCCGCATCTCATGTTACTGGGCAAGAGGAGACCTGCATTCTTTGGGGTTCAATGTTTTTTGGGACAAATATTGAGTGGGAAGGAGGAGGGAGAGAGCACAAAGGAAGCACGGGGCCCAGGGGATGATGAGAGAGGACCCCTGAGAAGACAGGGGTTTCCGAGGGTCACACTTTCAAGGAAGGCCCAGCAACCCCTCACTTTCAGGGTGCAGAGCCTCGGGGAAGGTTCGTTCTTTACCGCGGGCTAATTCCCACCAGGACCGGAGCAAAGACCATCTATGGGACAAACTATTCTTTCTTCTTACAGTCCTAATGTGGCTGAGCTATTTTGGGCAGCCATTTAAATAAAAGCCAATTTGACTAAAGAGCAAAATATATTCCACCGAATGACGGCAAAAGGGCAAAGCTTGGAAAGGGAAAGAAAAAAAAAATAACAGAAGAGAGGGAGAGGGGGGAAAAAAAGAAAATGCAAGGCATTCATTTTTCCTTTGTACTTTTTAATAAAAGAAATTCTCTGGCTGCTTAAAGTGACACATTAAAAGATGTATGTATCGTGGCTTTTAAAAACACAATTAGATAACACCTTGTCAAAGACTTACATTCTTTGTTGACAGCCTTGAGCGCAGGCACAATCTCAGCACAGCCATTGGGGCAGGTGTCTCCCCTGACACGCTGGCAGCCGAGTCAGCCATTTTACAGAAATGTTACTGTTTACCACTTTAATCATCAATCCACATCTAGTCACAACAATAAGTCAGAAGGAGCAGTAAATTATACTTGTTCAGCCCTGATGAGTTTGAACTGTTTTGCTGAAATTAACTGAAGTAATTATCTATTTTTCTAAAGCTGCAAAAAGGAAAAAAAAAAAATAGAGTAATGTTCCGTGGGGGAAAGAGGCTCTTCAAGTCGTCCGTCTTGCAATATTTAAGGAAACTTTTTTTTTTGGTCTGATGACCACATAGGTTTGATGAAGCTGTGAGATGAGGCAGATTTCATGTGCTATATTCTCTCTCTCTTTTTTAAGCTTAAAAATAAATCTCCCTCAAAAGAAGACTCTCCCTTCCTGAACTGGTTTCTCCATCCACCTGATTTGGCCTTTCTGATGAGCTCATTACATCTTGGAGCTGTTTCCTCTTGTGATGCAAATCCTCAAGAGCAGAAGATTTCTGCCTTTCTGTGATCTTACGTAAAAGGGGCGGGGACGTTTGCATGGTGACCGGATCCCCGAAATTTCCTCGGCCAGCCAGACTGGGCATTTATTCTTGGGAGACCCCTGTCCCTGGACCAGTCCGGTGGGTGATAGAGCCCACCAGGGCGAGAGGGCAACCGCCACACCCCCCAACCCAAGGCATGGCTGTCACGCCTGGCTGACCTGTGGTGTGGTCTGCCTCCGCACCGAGCTGCTGCTCCTTCTGGGGTCTCTTCTCCCCGAGTCCACCACCATGGGACGCGCAGCGCCTTTGTGCACTCCTGTGGTGGGAACAGCACACGCTTTGGAAACAGACAGAGGGCATGAGCTTGACAAGCTTGGGTTTCTCCTTCTGGAAAGCAGAGCCAATAGCACCAACTTGGCAGGTTTACCTCAAGAGGCACATGGATTTCTGTGAGATGATATGAGTGAAGGTGACAGTACAAGGCTTGGCCCCTGGGTGTTGCTCAGTAACTCTGAATTCGCCTTGTCTTTGGTTATGTGTGGGAAAGAAGCAAGGGGCAATGGTTCAGAGCACAGGTGCTGGGGTCAGATGCCCGCACCTGACACCCGGCTCCTCTGTGACGTTGAGTGAAGTCTGCTCGATGCGGCCTTGGTTTCTAAATCAGCGATAATAGTTACCCTTGTGAGTTGACTAAAAACCTCATATGTAAAATACACAATACTGCTCAATAATTAACTATTGCAATTAAAATCATAATTTACTTGTGCATGTAATATGCAGAACAGGTACAGATACATAGTAGGCAGACACCATTGATTGAACTGGTGAAATTCCCACTAGTTTTCTGCAGTTCAGCTGTAAGATGACTCACCCTTAACAAGGAAGGTGTGGGTACACAAGTATCCATCCTGGGAGAATCACTGCAGGGACCCCTGGGCCTATGCAAACCCCTCCATCCAGAGCCCCTTAAAGATTTTTAAAAAACTCCTGTTAAATCCACACCAAATATATATCCTTGTCTAGATTATTCCAAAACCTAAGGACTCCACTTTCTTCTTAATTTTCTGGGTAATTAAGGCAAAATTAAAGCAAAGCAAATGGTTAGGTGTGGGGGAGGGAGAATGAAACATAATTATCCATTCTACCCAGCCAGACAACTCCCAGCCACAGAAAGACTGTTCGCTCTACCATGTTCTGATCTGAGTAAACATGATGATTACCCAGGGGAACACTATTTTCTTTGATTCATTGTGATAAACCAGCAAAATTAGAACCTGAAATTCTAATTTAAAAATACTATATTTTCATATGTATACCTATGGCTGATTCGCTTTGTTATATGGCAGAAACCAACACGATATTGTAAAACAATTATCCTTCAATTAAAAATAAATAAATTTTAAAAAATAAAAATACTATATTTTCTATTTAAACTTAGGGATAGCGGTGGTTTGTCTTCTTCTTCTTAGTTTACTGGTCAGTTTTCTTGGAAAGAATTTCCTCTGTTCCTTCTTTCTTTCCTTCCAAATTTGCTCATTCATTCTTTTATCTACTCAGTAAACTTTTGCTGATTTACCCTGGCCTGCAGACTATAGCTTAGAAAATGGACCAATCCAACTCTTCACACTTGGGCTATTCGCAGGCCTTCACAGGACAAGTCAGAAACTGTAGATTCTTTGCTAATCGTATGAAAAATGAGAGCTACAAGTAAGGCATTGAGTTTGGACAACAATGGCAGGACAGACGAGGACCTGATGAGGTTCTGTAAGTTTCACAAAGCCTGTTTGTCTTCCTTTTCCCTGGCAACCTTGAGGCATTTTGCCCTATTCACGGGCTGTTTTGTGGACTAATGGGATTTTCATCTTTCAGTTTCCCTAAAAGCTGTTGGGTTCCCTCAGAAATTGAGTGACAAATCCCCACTATAGGTTTGATTCTTGGCCTTGTGCGTGTCATGTTTATGATATAACAATTTTCACCAAGCGTCACTGGAGCAAAAGTGACTCTAGAGCTATATTCTACTCCTAAATGCTCTGAACTCTTTATTGATCTTAAGTTCCACACACTGCAAACCCAAACATGTGTGATCTGAGGCAATGTCTGAGGCCAGAGCTGAGGGGAAAAGATCAGTGTCCCGTCATTCCTTGAATGCATCTAGGACGGCTTTTGGGGGTTCAGGCGTTCCTTATCCAGCCCCTATTTGTCCTACCCACATACTGAACACACACAGGTGAAGCACATTGGAGGGAGTTAGAGGGGCCAGCACCTTGCAGGTCAGCAAGTGGAGCCCCCAGTGAGGACACAGCCTGACTGGCAGTCCCAGCAGCTGGCGATGCTGTGTGCCCTGAGTGCTGGAACCTTCTGCTCTGCGCTCCGTTCCAAGCCCCATTACTCCTTCGTAGCTAGTAACAGACTCAGAAGGCACTGACTTCTCTGAAAAGGCAGGCACCAGACACTTGGCTTGAAGTTTTCCTGCCATGCTGAATGTGGACCTATGAAGAAGAGCTCTTTCATAAAGTAAAATGTTGCTTTATTTGTTGTTTTTGTTGTTCATTGAGTAACTGCTTTCTAATTTTTTTATTTAAGGCATTTTCTTGAAATTGGGTGCAGCTGGTATTTAGACCCTCTTTTCTGGGGAAAGTCTTCGGCTAAAGCCTGAGGGAACAGTTGAGCCAGGAGAGGGGTCATCCCCAGATTTTCCATGTACTTTGGGTGTGGACACTGGCACTCAAAATATAAACTTTGGCGGCTGGAAGATACCAGAGAGTTCATTTCGCATTTGACATAGAGGGAAACTGAGGCCTGGGGAGATAAGGTGATCTACCTCCGATTGTATTCTCTACTCATTCCAGCAGGATTTTCTGTTTCTCTTGGGTAGCAGGCATCATCCTAGTTGCTGGGAATCAGGCAGTGAACACACAAATCCATGGAGATTGTATTGGGGTTGCATTCTGGAAAGTCACATGCCCGGGGTGTGGATAGTGATACAACAGAAGCCTCTTCCTCAGACTGTGGGACACGACTCCCGAGTAAAGGACCAGGTCAAGATACTGGAACCACCCAAGCAGGACTCAAGCCCAGGTTCGGGGACTGAAGGACCCCCCACCCCCACAGTTGAATCCATATTGGAATATGGGCATCACTGTAATGAGAAATAAACCACACATGCCATCAGGCCCTCTGTTGGACCCATGGCTCTTGAAAGGAGTTCAGAAAACTTCTTGGCATCCATCACTGAGAAACACAGAGTAATGTGGCATGCTGTTGTCTGAATGAGAGTGGGCAGCCATGGATGTTGGTACCGGGGACCCAGGAGGCTGTGGTCAAGCTGCATTGGTGGGAAAGGGTCTGGGGCAGGGGATTTCTGCTGAAAGAACTTGTTCTCCAAGTTCTGCAGTTTGGCTTTGGGATGCTGAGAGGAGGTGGTGATGCAGTAGAGTGGAGAGAGGACGGTAAGAAATTCCACTCTGGAGAGAGGACAGTAAGAAATTCCATTCTAAAACTTGCTAGCCAGGGATGAGAATTTCATTGGTCCAAAGAAGGAAAATGGAGGGTGTTGAAATAGCGTGTCTCTTTGGTCATTGGGAAGTGAAGTCCATTCATCCTCAACTCACTTTGGAGCAGTTCATTAAAGCTTCGTGCATGCGAAGTGCTTGGAAAACTTCAGTCCACCCACACTTTTATCTGCAGTGGTTATAGGATTGCTGGAGGGTGAGGCCTGCGTGCTCACTTCTGTGATGAGGAGGGGCAAGAAGACCAGTGGATATTACTAACATATGTTCAGGGGCTAAGTGTTTCTATTCAATTCTCTCTTTCCTTCAAAGATACTGAGCATCTGCTTTATGCCAGGCCCCTGTTGAAGTCAATGGAGAGAAAATGGGGAGCAAGCAGATGTCCCTACACTCAAGCAGCCCCATTCTTGGGAGCTATGTGGCATGCTGTTACAGAACAAATACACATCTTCAAACTTAGAGCTACAGTTAGAGCCCTTGGCAACCAAATTCCCATAGATGCCAAAAGTCATGACTGGGTGGATGGTAACTGTTCTCCCCATGAAAATTAGCTGTGCAAAGAGGTTCGGTCATTGATGGTGAAATCCTGAGATCCCATGGTGCCACCAGGCCTGTGTACATACCTTCATCTTGCTTGAATTTGGGGACTTGGTCCACAGGAGCCAGACTGCTGACTCTGAGCAGTTCCAGGGCTCCAGGAGCAGCTTGGTGGAGGAGCCCAGGTAGGAATGCCTTGGTCAGCATACAGTGCTGAGCAACATGCAGAGGTGTTCTCTGTGCGGAGCATGGCTGCTTTGACCCAAGTCTGAGGAGTAAGCTGCTGCCTAGATGCTCTTGCGAGATTTTAATCCTGCCTTTGAAAAGCTGCTTAGAAATAATACTGCTCAATAAATCTTCACAGTGGATGGGGCAAGCCAAGCATCCATCCCCTGTCCCGGACAAGCAAAGAGTGAATGGGAGCAGCAGCAGTCAGATGTAGTATTAGGTTGCATCGGCGGGGTGGCCTGCCAACTGTGCCAAGTCTGGTCCTCTTGCTCTTCACTCTCCCAACATCCCAGCACCGTGCTCTCACACACTCGGGCATCATCGTGATCATACAGGTGTTTGGGGTGTGGACACGTTTGATGTCTGCCAAGTGCTCTAGCCTAGCAGATACAGGAGGACATGCCTGTGCCCCTTTTGTCATCCCTGAACCCACAGAGCCTGACACAGTGCCTGAGACACAGGAGAGGCACTCCACAGACATGTGCTGAGAGCAATGGATGGATGGATGGATGCATGGATGGACAAACAGCAGAATTTTGTGACTACAGGAATTGTCAGACCTTCTGGCGCTCAACCTGTTTTCTTCAACTCCACAGGCTCTGTAGAGGTAGCACAGATGGCCTACACTTATCAAGTCATTCTAAATGGATAAATAAAAGCCATGTGCTTACCTACAAAAATACTGTGGATCTTGTTTCTTGAGCAGGTAAAGAGTATCTAGATATTCATTTTATTGCTATCATAATCTTTGATCACTTTGGATATTATTTTGTACATGTTAAATATATAATTTAAAAATTAATTGGAAAAAGAAAAGGAGATGTCACTAATCTTGTACACTGACGACAGTAGAGTTTGGTGTATTATTTGGAGAGAGTGATTTCATAAGACAGGATTATACATAGTAAAATCTTTCTTAAAAAAGATACACGGGACTAGAAGCATCAATTTCACTTCTAGAACTGAAAACGAAATAATTAAATATGTGCCCAGACTAAGCCACAAGGATGCTCAACGCACTGCTGGATACAAAAGAGAAGAATGGAAACAGCCCAGAAGTCCAGGGATAAGGGTGTCTTGAATAATTTGTAAAGCACTAAAATGATAAAATACATTTCTGTGGATAAATAAGAAAGGCAGTCAATAATACATTTTAAGTTTCTTAAAAAGTTACAGAAAATATACATAATAAAGTTCACTTTTATAAAGATATGTACATTTATATATGCATGGGAACATTCTGAAGTGAGTATTCCAAGTCTACCTTATATACTTGAGTATTATTTTATATTTTTATAATCCATATATATTGAATTTATAAGAAGTGAAAGTTGCTCAGTTGTGTCCGACTCTTTGTGACCCCATGGATAGTCCATGGAATTCTCCAGGCCAGAATACTGGAGTGGGTAGCCTTTCCCTTCTCCAGGGGATCTTCCCAACCCAGGGATCAAACCCAGGTCTCCTGCATTGAAGAGTATTTCTTAATTTGGAAAATATAAAATAAACTAACGGTAGCTTTAAAAAGAAAGTTGTTGAACTTGACCGAAATGTTTTTGGTAAGAATTCTATCGGCTCCACTGGTTTCTTCTTCCTTATCACAGGCACCCATGGGTCACACAACTGCCTTTGATGAGTTAGCATGGAAAAACGAGCTAGCTATTATGTGATAGGTTAACTTTTTCTTGGTAGATAAAATCTGTCAATAAATTGAGTTTGTGGGGCTTCAGGAATGAATCAAAGACAATTTTGTTGATTTAAAAATAGCAAACTGCTAAGGTGATTAAATCAACGCTCAATTTTCATATGAAGAAACTGAGGTTCAGAGAGGATGAGTGGCCTAAGTTTGCTCAGCAAACCTGAAAAAGCCACAAAAGCTCTGGGGCAGAGCTGGGAACCCTGGCCGCCAGCCCTCCAAGTGAGAATGGCTTTGCCCAGCAGGGTTTCTGGACAATGGATACTAGCAAGGTATGTGATGTCCCTGCAGAGACAGCAGGCTCCCAAGGCAGGAGTCCGGCATTCAGAGCAGCTCACTCTTCTTATACCCATCATCTTGTTTAGTCTTCACCATTGCACTGTTGGTTAAAGACGCTGATGATCCCCATTTTACAGATGAGGAAAAGTCATTCTTCACCAGGTGGCAGTTACACGCCCCAGCTGCTGATGCTGCAGGGAGCGGCTAACAAGTGACCGGAGGATGCTTTTGGACATCAGAGTACGATGGGTGGGACAAACTGCTTCCATCACCAGACAAGATTCCTCTCCTACTTCTGTGGCTGGAACCTCCCCACCTCCAACCCACCCACTCCATTCTCTTTTTTTCCTCTGTGTAAGAGGACCAGAATAAAATGATTTCATATAGACCCTGGTTGCTTCAAGTTTCAGTGGAGTCAAATTGATACCCAGCAGGGAAAAGAGGTAGGCTGTTTGAAAAGCCATAAGTTGGAGAAGAGGAACCAAGTCTCCAAGTAGCAAGGCTTCTTTGGGATCCCGAACTGAGATTATATACAGGTTGCCAGCAAACTGAAAGTGTGTACGTCACTAGGAAAATGTGCCTACAAGGATGCACACATCTCTCAGGGCCTTTGGAAGTCACACTCTTCTTTTGAAGCACCAAATGCCTTCTGCTGTGGCCCCTGGCCTTCGTGGCTGCATGATGTGGGCCCTTTGCTGCCAGGGGCTGCCTGGCTGGAGCAGAGGGTTTGCCCTGAAGGCACGGGTGGCGCTGAGCCCCCATTGTCAAGGGGCCACAACTTCCTGTCTCTCCCCATGCCTAGGCTAGGGTGGAGGACAACTTACCTGGAAGAATTTTGGCCAAGACTATCTGAAAGCAGGTCCTTGATGGAATGACGACCCCATGAGGACACAGGGAGGACTGGACCTTAGTGTGAATGGAATTGAAACCCGCGCACAATGGGGAGGGTGGAAGCAGCTTGGGCTCTGTAGGCCAACAGTGTGGACTCCTGTTCAGATGGATCCCTCTCCAATCTGTGATCCTGAGAAAATCAGCCTCTCCACGCCTCATTTTCCTCTGCTATAAAAAGAGGGTTGCGTGATGACCTCATGGAAGAAGTGGCGGGGTAGCAGGAGGGTCCCCGTAAAGTGCTGGCTGTGTGCCAGTTAAGTCTGTGTGCATCACACACTGGGGGCGACTGGCAGTGAAGGGTCCACAAACAGGTGAGGGGGCATGCTAGAAAGGGCCACTGGCCAGAACAGGAAAGGGAAAGGAAGATGAACGTCAGAGTGGGTGCCTAGGCTGGTGCAGAGGCTCCCCAGGGCGACACTGGCACACCAGCCCCAGGCCAAGTCATCACCCCACTGTCTGCATAATGCTTCACCTCCTCACCAGGTTTCTCCTTCAGCTGCAAACTTAGTAACTTACATCGAATGATCTTTTTGCTTCCTTGAAGCGCCATGATGGATGGAATGATTTTTTCAAATTTATTTACTGAAGATTCCTGAATTGCAAACACTGCAAAATGCCATTAGATATTTTTTCATACTTTTTTTTTGTGACTGGGTAACCTGCTCTCAAATGATTTTTAATATGTATGTGTAATTTGCTTTCTTTTGGAAAGTGCAAAATGAAGATTTTTAATTGATATTTTGTGATGAAGATATTTGTATGATTATTTTTATTGTGAATTTTAATTAAGCTCTCCTTTGTTCGTCAAATTTTTCTTTCACATCCCCTCTCTAACTTAAATAATTACATTTACAAGTGAAAGTAGCATATGCTATCATAAAAAATTTTCCTAAGCATATGTATATAATATGGTAGATATACATATGTTTTATATTACTGTATTATTGTATCCTTTTACTCTTGTTTATAACGATGATGAGACAGTAACCGTGAAATGGATATTTTCTACAATTTGCTTTTTTTCACTTAAAAGTAGAAGTACTGACTTTAGTCTCAGTTTGTGTTGTCACCACTTGCATAGTATTCTATTATACTGGTGCAATAATTTATGTAACCAGTCCTATGCTGAGGCCCATTCATACAGGATATTAGGTTGTTGTATGTATCAGTTATTTCAAAAGATACACAAGTATCTTTTGTGTACTTGCACAATTGTACTCATACAATAAGTTCATAAAAGAGAAATTAAATTGATTTTTAAGTGGATTTGTTAGAAATAATATTTACAAAATCTTAAATGGCATGGCTCATATGAAAATGCACTTTTTCATCGAGTGCTAGACAAGAAGGAAGAACCTTGAAATCTGACAAAGGTAATTATGGGCAGACAAAATGGATTTCTAGGAAGTGGTTACCTGGGCCATGTTTTGCAGGTAAACATTTCCTGGGGAAAGGAAAAGGTGAATGCTTGGCTTGGCCATCTGCAGGTGGCAGAGACCCAGGAGGGTTGCATGAGGTGATCTACGTGTATGAGAATGAGAGGAGAGAAATCAATTCTGGACCTTCAGAAGAGTCAGTCAGGGCTGGTCCTGCTGGAACATTTACAAGACATCAACTGTCTACCCAGCTGTAGGCTGCTGCTGCTGCTAAGTCACTTCAGTCGTGTCCGACTCTGTGCGACCCCATAGGCAGCAGCCCACCAAGCCCCTCCGTCCATGGGATTCTCCAGGCAAGAGCACTGGACTGGGGCAGCTGTAGGCTAAGTGGCTACAAACCGATTTAGAGTAAGTCATGCTGGGTAGTGGTCCAGCATGCGGTACATAGTCAAGCCAGGTGTGGCCCTAGCAGCTTGGGAACCCAGAAACTGGATCACCATAGTTCTCTCTGTGGCTTTTTGAGAGGCTTAAACTAGTGGTTTGGCTGAGCTTCTGTTGTAGAAAGGCTCCTGTGATGCTCTCTAAAGAAGATGCAGGTCCTTCACTCCCCTGACATCATGGCCAATTTCCTTGATGCCTAAGTGATACTGACCGGGATTCTTGGCCTTCCCTAATCAACAGAAATTGATAACAGGCCAGACAAAAATTCAGGTAAGGTTTTACTGGGGCCCCTGCTGCACAGGAGAAAGCAAAAACTACTAACAGGGTCCCTTGCTCACTTCCCCTGTTTGAAATAACACGGTGGGTGGGGTATGAACTGGTTTTATACGGGGTGAAGGTAAGAATGTGTCCAGAGGTTGGGCCAGAGGTGTGGTTTAGGTGTTTGCCTACCCCTTTGGGGCTGTTGAGTGTAGGAGGCATGCTTAGTACCCTGTTTTTGCTCCCCGCTATTCAAAAGTGGCAGCTGAGCTTCCGGTCTTTTTGTATCTGATTGACCATAATTTGCTCCAACTGCACATGCACTCAGTTATTTTTAGTCCCTTATAGTTTATTTGTATTTTGTTGCTCCAGGAGACATTCACCCAGGTACAAGCACTGCCGCAAAGGGTCCCAGGTCCCAGTCCCAGTCTGTCTCATAAGGAATGTGCATCTCAGTTACAATGCATCCTTGGAGCTGTGAATAGAGACCTACAGTCATGTGGCCACTGGGAAATGTGTTCGCTCTCATCTCAAAGCCAGGAGGCAGCCCTAGAAGTGGAGAGGGCCAGGTGATAAAAATGCTCTGTCCACTTCTGGCTTCCTCTGTTTTTGCTCACTGCATCTGGGTGGCTGCTTGCTGGGTTTGGTGGACATGGCAACCAAGAAAGTGCTGACTTCTGGACCGTAAGAGTGTAATTGCATTTTTTACTTTTATCTTTCATTGGTCCCCTCCTCATACACTGTAACCCTTGCTCCATCCTAGCTCTAAGAAAAGAACTAAGGCAACTTAAAAAATTAAAACAAAATCTTTGCCCTCCAAGAGATGGGCTACCAATAAGGAACTGAGACTTCTAGCAGGCACTGTAAAAATGGAAATATGATCAAGTAGATGAGTCACTGAGACCCAACAAAATTTATCTTGTCTTCTTCCTATATGATTTCTAATTACTTCTTATGAGCTGGTATATGAGGAGCTTCAAATGTATTTTTGTTATTTAAGTTCTACTCTTTGCTATTTCTTACGAACTATGTGACTAGGTCTTAACATTTTTGAATCTCAGTTTTCACAGCTGTCAAAGAATGTGACAATTCCTGCCAAACCTCTCTGACAGAGTTATTGTGAGCACACATTGAAAGACAGTCAAAGAAAGTATTTTCTTAATTATAAAACTTTTGAAAATGATTGACAGGTTCATGGCCATGGCCTGAGATGAGGCTTGTATATTTAGATTGGCCAACAGCTACGGTAACAGTAGAACTGGTTTTGCTTCACAGCCAAGTGATTCACAGGCCTCAAGATGTTCACTGATTGATTGATTGACTCACTCATTCATTCACCCATTCATTCATTCATCCACCTATTCACGCCATAGATATTTATTGAATACCTACTATGGCTAGGCATTGTGGATAAAAAGATGAAAGACAGGGCACGCTCCCAGCCTCTAGAGGCTTCCTTCTCATGGGAAGACTAACAAGTATAGTGGACATGACAACACATTTTTTCTGTTTTTAACTAAAATGAAAAAATTATGTTTCTGATGTATGTAGATCTAAAAAAAAAATGGATCTAAATTATTTTGGGGGACAGGGAACCATATTTATTCCCACCTGGCAGGGCAGTTTCAAAGGCCTGGCAAGATTGGTCCTCCTTCACTCCTGGGGCTGGTCTGGTCCCCTCTCTCAAGGAACCCGCAGTGGCCTGCTGGGCCACCCATCATTGTGCGGCTCTCCCCATCAGGGGCTGGGGAAGCGGAGGGGTCTATACATGGCTGCTCAGCCACCATATGCGGTCACCTCTCAGTTGACCTGGAGGATGAAGTATTTCAGTGTAGTTTCTCTCTGAATGGGGAGCAGAGTGGAAGCTTAGTTGTTGAAACAGAAAGGAACAGAACTTCATGAAGCTTTTAAGACAAACTCAGTTTTTGAACCTATATCCCTTAGGACACCTTTTCTCCAGTGGCCACATGTTTAATTTGCCCCTTTGAGAGCTGGAGGCTTCTTTGGCAACCAACGGAAGTTCTGTCATTGTTGCAGTGGATGGAGAGGCTAGACAGGACTCACCTGCGCAAGGCCACACCCAGAGGGAGCTGCCTCCAACTCTGAGAAGGAATAGCAATGCCAGAATTAATGTATTTGAAATTAATTGAAAATTAGGCTCTAACAAATGTAGCATCATTTCTTGACAAGTCCCTCTTATTTATTCTCACTGTATCTGCCAACCCGGAAGACTTGCCAATCATTTATCCATCTACTGTATCTTTATTGGGGGCCTACTGTATGCACTCCATGCTCTGCCTCATGCAAAGTAGATCAGTCATTGCTAGGACAGGGCTAGGTGAGAGGGAGGCCAGGGGACCCCTGGAGTCACTGGGAGCCACTCCAAGCTCTGTTGGGTGGAAAAAGCTACCTGGCCACTTGACATTGCCGGAAACCTGACTTCCAAGGTGATGGGAAGCAGCATTAGCTTCTGGAGGCTCCTCTGTTCCCCCTCCCCTTACACTCATGCTAGCCACTAAGGCAGTAGCAACGTACACAACCGCAGCAGAAATCTGAAGTGTGGGGAGCGTGGACTCAGAGGACCTCAAGGCCACTCAGTTCATAAACAGGCATCACAGAGAAGCTGCTCTTGGGCCCCTCTTACCCCTTATTATAGTTCATTAGAGCCTCTGCTCTGTTCAGTTGACAAAGACAGATAAAAAGAGTCCATTCTAAAATGCAGTCATATAAACCATACACTTACCACATAATCCTTAATTACTTCCATACTTTTATGTATAAAGAGCTTTGACTGCATTTCTGGATACTTAGTAAACTGAACAAATCAGAGATTATTCCTCTGTCTAAATTTGGACAATCTGTGGGGGAGGGGGACAGTTAGCATTAAGGTTGGTGACATGGTGCATATTATTTCTGAATAAATTTCCTTGGAGTCATTGATCCACCGAGTGTCAAATAAAATGTGATACCCACAAAATTCATGTATGACCCTGACATTTTTCCAGTACTTAAAGTAATTGCCCTTCTGTTTAATAACAGTGTTTATAAAATTACTTTCTGATTGGCTAGGTCCATGGCACACTCGTGTCAATAATCTGCTGCAAATATATGCCCGTGGCCTTTGGCCTTGGTTTTCAAAATAATTTTCATCTCTTAAGCGTGAACTGGTGGCAGCCCTGGGAGCTAGGAGTCAAGGCTCCAATATACCAACCTTCTTTCGCTCTCTGGTGCAGGGCATTTTGGAATGTTCATTTCAGATTCCTGGCTTTGCACTCTGGATTGAGGATGGGTCTTGTGTTCTTGGCGATAGCAGTAGCCTCCAAAAGGGATCTGAGATCTTGGAATGAGCCTCTCATCTTAAGGATTCACTGCTTTCAGGAGCATTCCTTTAACCTCGTACTGGTTTTTATTCCTCAGATTTTACAGCTACAGAAATGGGAAACTGTGAATAGGTGAGTTACTTTCCAAGACCACTCAAGTGGGAAGGAGATGGTTTCAAAATCTGCCTTGCTCTCCAAACCCAACAGGATACTGAGATCCATGGTTATGAGTATTTAGATTTAAGGCTCAAACAGACCCTTGAAGTTACACATCCAACATTTCTATTCTGAAGGGATTTAGCTGATTTCTGGCCTCTTTGCACCCCTACTGAGATCTCTGAGTATGGCATTCTCATCTGAAGCCCCCAAGTTTTATTGTGATTTCATGACTTGTTGACCTGTCAGCTATCTTGTATCTTTCATTGTTTGTCCCAGTGGGACTTCTAGGAAGAATATTTTAAAATTATTTAAAAATCTTTTTATTTTGAAATAATTTCAGACTTACAAAATTAGTTTTTAAAATGGTACAGGGTTTTCTAAAGGCTAACGTGTTACACTTCCTTAGTTTGATTATCAAAACCAGGAAATTAACCTCCACACAACATTATTAGCTACTCTACAGACCTTATTCAAACCTCCCTGACATCCCACAGATATCCTTTTTCTGGGCCAGCATCCAACCTAGTATCCCACATTGCCTGTAGTTGCCATGTGTCTCCTCCAATCTGGGATAGTTCTTCAGTCATGCTTTATTTTTTGTGACCTGAATGCTTCTGAAGAGTACTGACCAGCTATTTTGTAAACACATTCCTCAATTTGGGTTTGTCTGCTATTTTGTCATTTTAGAGAAGAACATCAGGGGATTGAAGCTGTATGCCATCAGTCCATCATGGCAGGAGGGCCCCACATATCTGGTGATGTTAACTTCTGATCACAGGGTTAAGATGGTGTCTTCTTAGCTTTGGGTTATTATTTTTTTCCTTTGTAATGAGAAAGCATCTTGTGGGGATCCTTTGAGACAAAGCAAATATCCTTTTTTCTCCCACGCTTTTGTCCACTAATTTTTATATGCATTAGTGAATCTTACCTATAATAATTATTGCTATGATGTTGTAATTATGATTTTTTTATTTCTCTCCCTCTCCTACATTTCTTAACTTGGAGTTACTTTATAAGGAAAAGCTGTTCCTTCTCTCCCATTGAATTTTTTTGGTCATATTACTCAACAATACTTATTTTATTCTGTGCGTTATAAATCCATTAGTATCATTATTTTGTTGTTCAAATTGTCAGAGCTTTGGCCACAGGGAGCACCTTCAAATTGGCTCCTGTGTCCTTTTGATGTGCCTCTATCATTTTTTGAGCACTCAAGAAGGGTTTTTTGTTCATTTTAGTACATGCACATAAAACTCAAACCAGACAGAAGAGTAGACCTGTACAATGAGAAGTGAGTTTTCTTCTTACCCCAAACTCTTAGCACAACCCCATTGATTAACCACCATAAATAACATATATATTTCGACACATTGTCTGCACAAATAAATATGAGTATATGTACACTAATTTTTAAACACAACTTGAAACATACATTGCTTTGCTCCTTAATCAATGTAGCATGCATATCTTTCCACATCTCCCATAGTTTTGTTAATGATTTCATAGAGTTCCTATTTCCTTTGTGGACATTCACCATAATTTACACAAACAGCCCCTGCTGATGAATAATTATATACATATATGTGTCTATATGTCTAATATCTAATATTGTTGTTGTTGTTTAGTTGCTAAGTCATCTCCGACTTTTTGCAATGACCTGGACCATAGCTCAATAGGCTCCTCTGTCCTTGGGATTTTCCAGGCAAGAATACTGGAATGGGTTGCCATGTCCTTCTCCAGGGGATCTTCTCCTCCCAGGGATTAAACCGAAGTCTTCTGCATTGGAGGCAGATTCTTTACCACTGAGCCACTAAGGAAGCCCAATATCTAATATATATCTACCTAAAATCTCTATCTATCTCAATTTTTGTTTTATAACTGGTCACCTTAGAAGAGAGAAAGAGAAGGAATGAGAGATTCCTTTAAGACAAATTCTAGGAGGTAGAACTGCTCAAGTCAAAGATGGAAGCCTTTGCCCGTCTGATAGGTTTCCCATTGTTTTTATTTGCATGTCTTTAATTATGAGTGACACTGAACATCTTTCCATATGTTTATAAGTCATTTATATTTCTTTCTCTGTGAATTGTTTTCTCATATCATTTTCTTATTTTTTTCTATTGAATGATTGATATATTTCTCACTGATTTGCAAGAGCTTATTATATATTAAGGAAATTAGCCCTTTTCTGTCATTTGTGTTATAAATATTTTTCCCCGTTTGTCATATGCCTTTTGATTTATTTATAATTTTTTTATCTTACTGAGGTAGGGTTTAGATTTTTTTATACTTAGATTTAGCTGTCATATTATGGCTTCTGTGACTGACTCCTAGATTTTATATTAATCTCTTGTTATTTTTTATGATTATTATTTTTTGCCTTTAGATTTTTAATCATCTTGATTTTATTTTGGTATAGGAATAGAATTAAGGTTCCACTGTTATTTTTTATCCTACCCCTAACCCAGTGGCTAGCCAGTTAACTAAATAACATTTATTAAAATAAATCTTTTTTTTCCCACTGATTAAAAAGGCACCTTTAGCATTTACTAAATTCTCAAGTGCATTTACACTCATTTCTGTACACTTTACTCAACTGACCTGCCTGCTATTTCTGCACCTGTTCCAAATTGTATTAACGGCTATATGTATAATTTAATGTAGTATCTGGTAAGTCTTTCTCTCTTTCAGAATTTCAGTACATATTTTCATGTTTGCTTTATGATTTTTAGTCTTAAAATACTCAGGAGGATATTTTTGAAGGTGGCGGGATGAGGAAATACAATAAGCTTATAAATGTATAAGGAGAATTGCTATTGTTACTGCTGAGCATCTTATACCCAAGAGCAAACTGGGGTTTTCCATTTGTGTTGCTCAGTCATTGGAAACAATTGTTTGTTTTTATTTATTTGTATAGGCTCTAAAATTTATAGTTAGGTTTATTTCTAGGTATTCTCTCTCTCCTCTCACTTCTCTCCTCCCCACATTGCATTGCGCTGTAAATCAAACCTTTTCTTCAATTAGGTTTCACTAATTGGTTATTGTTTGGATTAATAGAAAATACTTATTTTTGAATATTCGTTTTACAACCAGCCACACTGCTGAATTGTCCTATTGTTTCTAATATTTTTTAGTAGTTTCTCTTAAGTATTCTTAACGTAGGAATCATATTACCTACAACTGATAATAATCTTCCCTTTTAAAACAAATTTAGAATCTCATATTTCTTTTTCCTTCTCCACTGCAATGACTAATATGTTTGAGAAAAATGTTCATTAATGATGTGCAGGGGAGAGCCTGTTTGTATTGCAGTGTGCATGATTTGAGCATTCCTGCATTAAGCATCTTGTTATATGTATGTTTCAAAAACACACATGTATTACTATTTGTTAATTATTTATTTTAAGCAGGGATTTTTATTTAAATTTATAAATGCCTCTTATAGATTTGTGGAGATGATAAAATATTTTTTCTCTCTTTGAAAATGTGTTAATATAGTGTGTGATATTAATTGATTCCCTAATAGTAAAACACCTTTCAATTTATGGAATCAACCCTATTTGACAGAGGCCTGTTATCCTTTTTAATGCACTACTGCAGAAGTCTACTTTTAAAAATATTTAGAATTTGTTGCATTGCTGTTGAAAAGTATGATTGATTTATGCTTTTCTTGCTTTTTATGTCTTTGTCAGGTTTTGATGTCAATGTTATGACACTTCTGGAAAGGAATTAGGAGATTTTCCTTCTCTCTTTAAGCCCTAAAACAGTTAACTAGCATTGATATCATTTTGTTTTTGAGGGCCTGATAGAATTAACCTGTGAGAACATCTGGGCCTTGTGCATTTTTGAGATAGCTCTCTAACAATTCTCTCAGTGTTTTTCCTCATGGTAATTGACCTCTTTCTCTTCTGTTGTTAACTCCGGTAATTTCTACTTTCAAAAAAAATATTCATTCTATCTACTTAAAATTATTTGCACAAAATGAAATAATGTATTATTTTCTCTATACTTTAGTATTTCTTTTTTCCTGTGGTTGTATCCTTATTGTTATTTCTAATTTTTGAATCTCTGCTTTCCTTCTTTTGTCTTTATTAAGATAACTCAGAGTTTTTCAGCCTCAGCACCATTGACACTTTAGTGGGTAATTGTTCACCGTTAGACTGTCCTGGGCACTATCATACACCCAGCAGCATTCCTGGCTTCTACCCATGAGGTGCCCAAGCAGCTCCCTAACTGTGACAGCCAAAAAATATCTCTGGACATTGCAAAATGTCACCTAGGGGAAAAAATTTTCCCTAGCTGAGAACCACTGAGATAGCTAGAGATTTATCTATTTTATTGTGCTTCCCCTACAAAGATATATATTCATTAGATGTTTTTCATTAATGTCTTCTGTCATTCTAATAATTCTTTTCACTTTAGTAAGATATATTTACTTCCTCTTTTTCTTTATTGTGAATTGATTGCTTGGCTCACTCATGTCCATGCTTTCTTACAGAATAACCTATGTTTTAAAGGTTATGACTTCACCCCATTTTAGCTTTAACTCCCTTGATATGCAATGGTTTTTCTTAAACCAGAGATTCTGCAATTTTCTTTCTAATTTTTATTCTATCTCAAGTAACTTTCATCTTTAAAAGGCTTTCAATGTGCTTTTTTGTTGTTTTGCTATGTTTTCTATTTTAGGTATTAATGTCTAGATTCATATAGATACTGCACAGACACTGTGATCTGTCTCAGATTTTGGTGTTGCAACGATTTTCTTTGTGGTCCATTGTTCTGTTCATGTTCTACAGGCATTTGGAAAGAGTGTAAATTTTCTATTTTAAGAGGGTAGAGTTTGACAGGTGTCTATTAGACTTATCATATCAATTATACTACTTTTATTTTTTATATCCTTTCTAATTTTTATTTACCTGACTGTGGTGGAATGAGCATGATTGAAAGTTTTCTATTACTATTTCGTTTTGGTAACTTAGGCTTAAAAAAAAAAAATTCTTTGTTGTTGTTGTCCTGGTTTTTGGTTTTTGCTTTCTCAATATTTTGGAGCACAGTGACCTAACTAGATCTTTGTGTCTTCTTCAATTGATCATTATGAAGTGCTTCACTGGTCTGGTTAAATACTTTTACTTTAAACATACGGGCTTCTCAGGTGGCTCAGTGGTAAAGAATCTGCCTGCCAAGCAGGAGACACAGGAGACGTGGGTCGGAAGGATCGGGAAGATGCCCTGGAGAAGAAAATGGCAACCCACTCCAGTATCCTTGCCTGGGAAATCCATGGACAGAGGAGCCTGGCGGGCTACAGTCCATAGGGTCTCAAAGAATGAAACATGACTTAGTGACTAAACCAACGCCACTTTAAATTTAAATCTATCTGGTAAAATTATCAAAACCCCAATTTCTTTTATAGTACATGTTCATGGTATGTCTTTACCAATCATCATAATTTTAATCTTTCTGAGTCACTTTGCCTCAGATGAGTCAAATATGTAGCATGATATTTTGTTTTTCTTTTCTGTAAGTTTGTTTTCTCTTAACAGGTAAGATTAGCCTATTTATATTTATTGATGTAAAAAATACATTTGGTTCTAGTACTGTGATTGTACTTCAACTTTTCTTCTGACTTAATATTTTGTTTCCCATCTTCTGCTATATTATCTAAGCTTTCTTTGTTTTGTTGTGTGTCTGATTGTTTATCTTTTTTCACCAATGCTATGGAAAAGTAGTATACTAAATATTGTAATGGTTACCTTTATATAACTTTATATATTAATAGTATTCTCAAACCTTTTGATTTATTATTTTTGTTTTATTTGCTTGTTTACTTGTTATTGTTTTAATATGGAATCTACAGGCTTTTAATTTTATTCTTGAAATCTAAAATGCTTCAGGATTTCCTGACTTGAGTACTGTTTCAGCCAAAGATTCCATTCCTTTCTTTGAGGACTGAAATATATATCTCTGTGTTGTCAGCAGTGTTGATTTAACTAATTCTGCTTCTAACGAAACTTTTATTTCTAAAGATTGGCTTTATTTTATTCTTTGTTTTGGAAAAGTGATTTTATTTTTTTTCCATCCCTTTCTAAGTCCGTCTCCTGTTTGCCTACATTTTGATTCTTTGTATCTCTTTTTTATGCTCTGTGTCAAAGACCTTCTATTTTCATTATTGTGCATGCAAGTTGAGCATTGTTGCATGTCAAGTTTCAATATGTTCTTATCCATTCCTGGAGAAATTTCTCTCTTGATACATATTCTCTCTTTTTCCTTTCTTTCTTTCTTTCTTTGGTAGTTATGCTTCTGATGCCTTTTTTTCTGGTGTCAGCATTAGCTGAGGCATCTGATGAGGTGACTGACTGGAGGAAATGGAATAGGGGAAATTGGGTTGCAAAGAGGCTGAGGCCTTGAGTGCAGAATGAGAAGACTTGACTGCACCTTGTCAGGTGGGAGTCAATGACAGGAGCTCAGGGCAGCAGTGAAGAAATGGGAGGACCTCCGTGCACCTCACATTCTGGCTGCAGGTAATGCCTCCCGCACTGAACTTCAGCTACTATTTCTTTCCAACCTCTTTTATAATGCTCAATATTTTCTTTCACGAGAGTACTTTGTATACTTGCTTCATCCCCAGATTAGACTCGGCTTGTGGAGGGCAGGGATGCCACTTCCCCCTCGGTACCAAGTGGAAGACCCAGGTCCCCGAAGCAGCTGAATGCATATTCTTCCTTAGGACCAGTGTGCATGGCCTGTAGTCAGTTCTGTTGTCCCTCAGAGAAATCAGAGGTAGGCATGGGAGAAGGTGGTCAGGGAAGACTTCCCGCAGGAGATTTGGTGGGGGTCACAAAGGCAGAAAGAGCAAAGCCCAGAGCTCACAAACTCAAATGCGTATTCAAAGCTGGATTCCATTCCACACACTCCCAGTATTCTTCTTCTGTTTGCTTTTTTTCATTTTAGCATGTTTTACTTTGTAGCATGCATGTGAATCCTTTATTTCTCATGTCTATGTACTTTTAAATTTTCTGCCCTTCCCTGCAGTGAGGCAAGCTCCCTGGGGGAGAAATTTTTGTTTGCTTTGCTAGCTGATAGCTCTGATATCTAGGCAGTGCCTGGCACATAGTAGGTGCTCAGTAAATGCCCAGAGGTGCCAGGCAAGTGGCAAAAATGACTGACCTGGGTTTGACATTTATACATATACCTATAGGGATAGTCTTCAATTTTACAAAGAGTCCTTTGTTGTATCTTACTTAAAGCATGCTGCTTCACCTATAAATTTTCTTCTTTTTTGAATCCTTTTTTTTTTTTTAAAGGAATAGTACAAGTAAACAGAAATGTTTCTTTACTATAGTAAAAGAAGTGAGAAGAAATGAAGTCGCTCAGTCGTGTCCAACTCTTTGGGACCCCATGGACTTGTAGTCTGCCAGACTCCTCCGTCCATGGGTTTTTCCAGGCAAGAATACTAGAGTGGGTTGCCATTTCCTTCTCCAGGGGATCTTCCCAACCCAGGGATCGAACCCTGGTCTCCCGCATTGCGGGCAGATGCTTTTACCATCTGAGCCACCAGGGAAGTCTGAAAAAACACTCCAAATGTAAGGCTAAATGCTGGCTGGCACTCAGTCTCAATGACAAATCACAATAGGGAGTGGTGGGCACTGTGGAAAACTGGAAGGCATAGGTCCTGTTTAAAGGGGCAGCCTCCACTCTACTCCCAGACATCGGGATCTTGTGAAACTTTATCATTGCTAAGTCTTTAACCCCTCGAAACAGGATACTATGTGGGTCCAAGCCAGAGAAAGTACCCTGGGTACCGGAAGGGCCAGGGGAGCTGCTGAGCTACAACTCCTGTTCAGCCAGCGGATGGAAGACTTGCAGGTGCCAGGTGAACCTCAGCTTTTCCTCCACCATCCACACTCCCCACTCTGAGACTGCTTCTTCCCTCTGCCACTGTGCAGAGTCTAAATGTCACCCACACATAGAGCTATGGTGTCTCCAGAGCCATCGTGGTGAGCTGTCTGAAGGGGTGTCAACTCGTTGGACAGGGTATAATTTCAGTCAATGTGTTCTTGTCTTATTTTAGTTCAACATCATTTCCCAGTTGCAAACCTTTTGAATGACACGCGAAATGCAAAACAACATTAAAGGTCCTCCCTGAGGCAGATCTGTGTCCATGTAGAACTTTAATTATTCTTTTTGAATCCTCATCATAATGTGCTACCCCAATTCTGGCAAAAAAAAAAAAAAAATTTTAAAAAGTCTGATGGGAAAGATTTGTGTCACCTGTAGTAGGATTTTACTTTTTATAATAGTCTTTATATTTTTAGAAACAGTGAACAAAAGGAAGGACCTTTCTAATCAAGAGTATTCTTTAGATGCAGAGCATCAGACAATATTTGTGATAAATAGAAAATAACTGCTCTTAGAGTTTTCGGCGGTGACATTTAGAATATCACATTTGTCTTTCGAAAGTATTTTTAGTTAAGGTTTGAAGAACAGCATCTAATATACTTGTTGGGTAGAGGAGGGGGAGGAGGATCAGTTTAGGAGGTTTTAAGATGCTAGATTAAAAAGCAAAATTTTTGCCAAGAGTGAACCAGTTAGATTTGGATAGATTATTTCCTGTACAGATCATTACAGATGATTCGAAGACCTTTTGCGGGGGGGGGATTGACTAGTCTTCTCATCCCAGAGTTTTAGGAAGGGGCTGCTGGGGATGAGGCTCAGCTTCTTACTATGAGTAGGGTGAGTTCCTTATTCCTCAGGGGGGACTCCCAGAGGCCAAAATCAAGTATCCTTTTCCATCTCCAGACTCATCAAATGGTCCATATGAGATGAAATCTGAACCCGAGAGCGCTCCATTTTCTTTGAAAGCTATCCAGAGCAGCCTCTAAGCGCCAGACCTAAAAACAATATCTTTACAACCGTCAGCCGTAATTCAGCGTGATAATGTAACTATGCTTTTGTTTTAAATCTGACAGCATGTAAAGTTATGGCAGGCATAAAGCAGGGGGAAGAGAGGCTTGGAGAAGGGGCTGAGGCGCCAGGCCTGTGCAGACAGTTGGGGGCTCGGGTCAGGACCCTCAAAGCATCATCGAACACCACCTGTGCTCCCCTCTTCCTCTGGGGGGCTTCTCCTCGGTTGATTTGTGTTTTAAACTAAAGCACTTTGTTTGAAACGGTCCCCTAGATGGTTTGCGGTGCCCTTCAATTCATATCCACGCTCCTCAAACAGAAGATTGTAAATAAGTTTCTGGCTTCTGCATTTAAATGGAAACCTTTAGTAACCAAAACTAGCTCACCATGAACTTCCCGGCTTGAAACGTCCATTTCTCCTGCTGATGCAAGCGAGAGAGTTAGTTATTTCCATTGGCTTTCAACTGACCCTTTGGAAGACGGGAAGAATAGATTCCCTGTTATTTATTTGGGTGTTTTTGGCAATTTGCTGTATATAAAAGCTGTAAGTACAGCAGCAGCTGTACTTTCCCTAAGAAGGGGCTAATAATGCAGATTTAAATGGTGTTTAGCAGGAGCAAAATCTCAGAGACATCAGCAAAGTTCACCTTAATTCCGATTCTATGAACCAACAGTGTTTAGGAGAGTTCAATTTTCCCTTCGATTGCTTGGGCAGCCTAATTCACAAAGCTCCATCATTTCCCCCTTGAGGCCACGCTTGGCTTGGGGCCAAGAGCAGGCAGGACCTCCTGCCCACTGGTGAACCAGAAGCACCCGCTCTGTGTCAGAAAACCGAAGATCTGGTGCTTTGCTGGAGACATATAATTAATAGACAGCTTCACTTTCACACCTCTTAAAAATATTTTTAAAAATAGCCCCTCTTGCAGGAGGCTTTTTTGGGATGCCGTGCTTTACACCTCTGTATTTTCAGGCTGTTTGGGGAGAATTTTTATATTTGTTGTTCCACTGGTTACACTGCCAGGGTTGGAGGCCTGTCTGTCGGAGTCGCTGGGTGGGTGAGGAGCATACCTGTTTCACGGTATGCCTGGGGCTGAGGGGTTAGCAAACCAGGGTGACAATTTTACAACTCTCTTCTGAGCAATTCTTCAGGGTCCTTCAGCTCATCCGATGGCCCTGAATGGCTGGCATTGGCCTTCTGTGATTTCAAGGCCCCCAATGCCTCAGCCTTCCCACATGCCTCAGGGTGAACCCTAGGAGGCTCCTCCCTGTTTGTTCAGCTCTGCCCCTAGCCTTCCCAAGCTGGATCATCTAGGTAAGCTCCCACAATGATCCCCATTCCCATTGTGAATCCTGGTCCTGCCCTGTGGAATCCAGGGCCTTCCTCTGAATCTTGGGGTCCTCCCCACACCTTGCCCAGAAATATGAATTAAAGCCCCAGTGATCCTCTAGTGTAGGGAGGGTACTTAGCATAAACAGAGGTGGCTTCCTAGGGGCCAGCATTTTTTTTTTTTTTTAATTGAAGTATAGTTGATTTACAATGTTGTGTTAATTTCTGCTGTATAGCAAAGTGATTTACTTATACAAATATATACATTCCTTTTCATACCCTCTTCCATGATGGTTTATCACAGGACAGTGAATATAGCTCCCTGTGCGTTACAGTAGGACCTTGTTGTTTATCCATCCTACACATTGTAGTTTGTGTCCCAGTAGCATTCTTACTACCACATGTCCTTATCATTCTAGACTTTGAGATACGATCGGCCATTAAAGGGCCATCCTTGAGGGAAACCATAAAGAAGTCCAGTGTCTATTGTAGGTTGCATTATTACTTCAGACGCGTTCGATTTGGAATGTCTGTGAGCCTTAACGCCGAGGAAGCACAGCATTACGGGTTTGTTAAGGAACAGAGCTGATGGCCCAGCCATCTGGAAAGCAACCCATCCCAACGAACCCCCACATGAATGCTTGGGATGAGACCAAAGCTCAGGTTGGGCCCAAGGTGAGCATCGGTGACTGGGTGACAGGTGAGCTCTGCCCATCATGGGATAAAAGACAGTTGTGACCCTCAGAGCATAACCCTCTGGGCGACACTCTGACCTAGCCTCAGAGTCAGAAACATTATTCACTTGACCAACAGATGCATAAGAACCATTTGATCTAAAAAACACTCACGTGTTTGGATTTTCTGTGCAATAACAGCTTTCCAAATTGGAATTAAGAGGAAAGTTAGTCAATCTGGGCTAGCCCTATTATACATCACAGCCAGAAGAAATTACCATTATAAATAATTAGAAGATTATTAGTACAAACAGTATTATTATCTTATATACCATACATTAATATTACAACAATTATAATTACAACTATTAGAAGCAACCATTTAGGAAATGCTTTCTTTGTGCAAGGAATCGGGTTGGAAGTTTGACGTTATTTGAATTAATTCAATCATCATAAGAACTGGTCAGTTGGCATGAGTGAGAAGACAGTGTCAGGCAGGTTTAAACATTTGTTCTAGGACATACAGCTGAGAAGTGGGGGGAACAAGATTCAAAATTGCCTTCTCCCCCGGTAGCACATTTAGGGAGCCCCCCAAGTCAACTTAAACTGTAGTAGACAGTTGGTAGACGGAAACGTGATAAAGTGCTCTGGACCTGACTTCTTCCTGTGTTCTGATGGTTTCTGCGCCCTGGCAGCGCAGCAACCCGTGTGCTGGGGACTGGCATGACCTTCTGAGAGTGGGAGCTGGGGGCGAGCAGGCTGAGGAGGGTCTCCTGACCTATTAAACTGCCATGTCTTAGGACATTCTTGATTAAAAAAAAAAAGAATGGCAGCTGTGCTTAGAAATTGAAAGGGTGGAAGTGGCTAAAATATTTTTAAATGCTTTTTTCCGCATATAGGCAAGAGGTTATATTGCAAGTTCAATGCTAATTACAGTTATTTACCAAGAAAAAAAAAAATCCATGTGAAAGGGAAGGAAATTTGGTTCCAGAAAATGCCTGCTTGTTTGTGCTGCCCATTGCGGCCGGTGTCCGCGCAGGGAGCCAGGCAGGAGACATCTCTGGCTGGCGCACAGGGGGGCTAAATAACTCACAGGTGTCAGACACACAAAAGAATTACGGCTGGCTGACCTATGGGGGGATAAATCCTGCGCCTCTGCTTATGGCCAAGAGATGTGTCTTTAAGTGTCATAAAAATTCAGCATTTTTTTCCTCCTAATACTCTTCTATAATTTTGCCAGATTTATTAAAATAAGATTTTCTGGGGGGTTACTATTTTTTTTTTCTTTTCACTGGTAGAATGTGCTCTTTAGTATCATTTTACATAATTTAATACAATTTGTTCCATCCATTGATTTTCATGGGGATACAAGCTGTTCGTTTGTGAGAAAGCTGGCATGGGCGTGAGTGTTGGCAAGGAGGCCCGTCGAGAAGTCGATCCTGATTTCAAAGTTCTGGGGGGCGGAGGGGCTTCAGCCATTTTGAGGCCGGTTCCCTGGAGTTGGGGCTCCCCGGCCTCTCGCGTCCCCCTCGGGGAGGCCGCACGGAGGCCGAGGGCTGCCCTGTGGGCTCGCGGGGGACGGGCCCCGACGGGGCGCCGGGGGTGCGGGCGCCCCCCGAACGTGCAGCCTGACGGAGGAACACAGGTGTTTCTTAATTACTTGTGCAGAAGGCACCGGAGCGCCGGCGGATGTGCGCGGACGCCGCGCCAGCCCCGCCGCCCAGCCCGCGCCGCCTCCGGGTCCCCCGCCGGCCGGCTCTGCAGCCGGAAGCTTCACCTTCGCGGCCTCCCTTCTCCGCATCCTTCCTTGATGAAATCCGACCGGGGATATTTAAAGAATCAGCCAAACTCTTGAAACGTGGGAAGGGAGGCAACATAATCAGGCTGGTGCTAATTTGTGGAAGTGTTGGTCCCCCGAGTGTTGGAGGATCAGCTGGTGCTTTCATCCCCGTGGGGGCCCTCGCTGCGCCCACCGAGGCCTCCTCCTGAAAGAGGTCCTGGGCGCCCTCGGCCTCTCCCCGACCCAACTCCCTGTAAGCTCTTCTGACCATTCTGTGCTTCTAGGGCTAGATCCCAGGTGAGAGAGGGACATATGTAGGAAGGTTCCAGGCTGGAGGACAGGAGAACTGGACCCCAGTCCACCTCCATTTTGCTGTGTGACCTTGGGCAGGTGACTTCACCTCTCTGGGCTGCAGCACCGCCTTCTCCCTTAAAGGCGGCCTTTCAAGCCCTGTGCACCACATGGAGGGCTTTGAGCTGTCCAAGACCTGAGTTGACACCCGAGCTTCTGCTTTGCTTTTCTCGCAGCAGTCCTGCCTGAGAAAGGTGGGAGGCATGGGAGGAGAGCGGATGGGGTGGGAGTCTTGCATAGACATGACCCGCTCCCTGGCCAGGAGGTTGAGATAGGCTGCAGGAAGTGCAAATTCCTGTCTTGACTGCTGGTTTTCTGAGCGGCCACCATTACCTCTACCCCAAACCAGCGTCACCCTGCCTGCCTCGGCTTCCTGCATGGAGGGCCTGGGGACCATGGCTGTCATGTCACACAGACTGACAGGTTCACAGCCCCCCTTGGGTGGAAGGCTCTCTGCAGAGGGTGCCCCAGACAGTGATGAATCATCTCCTCCCCGCACCCCTGGGGAAGGCTAAGTAGGCCAAATGAAATGATCTGAGCTGGCTGCTGGCCAGGGCAGCAGGGCTAATCCTTGCCTTTGCCGGAGAGCCTGGGGCCCCGGGGGGTCTGCCACCAGCCATAGACGCCTGTTACGGCGCTGGTCCAGCAGCTCTGCCACCACCCCAGGGGCCTCCGAGGCCTCCTGCTCACCCCAGTGCTGTCCCCTCCCCCCATTCCTGCACTCCTGCGCCCTCAGAGACCACAACTGCATCCACCTGCCCCGAGGACATGGAGAACAGGACACCACACAGCTCTCATCCATCCAGGGGTCGCTCTGAGCACCTCCCCGTGGGAGGGGTCATTATCAGAGAAAGAGAGGAGACTGGGTCCCCTGCACCTGCTGAGTGTCTAGTGCCTGGCACAGGGAGGCTTCCCTGGTAGCTCAGCTGGTAAAGAATCCCCCTGCTCAATGCAGGAGACCCTGGGTTGATTCCTGGAAGATCCCCTGGAGAAGGGATAGACTACCCACTCCAGTATTCTTGGGCTTCCCTGGTGGCTCAGTAAAGAATCTGCCTACAAGGTGGGAGACCTGGGTTCAATCCCTGGGTTGGGAAGATCCCCTGGAGGAGGGCATGGCAACACACTCCAGTATTCCGGCCTGGAGAATCCCCATGGACAGAGGAGCCTGGTGGGTTACAGTCCACGGGGTTGCACAGAGTCAGACACGACTGAACAGCTACGCACAGCACAACACTGGGAGGTACCAGGTGAGCGTGAGCAGTTCTCACAAGTGCTTGCTCAGTGCCAGGCACTGTGCTGAGCACTCGACAGGGCTTACCTTCCCAGTAGTTACAACAGTCCTAAGAAGTGGGCATCCCTTATTATCTCCATTTTATAAACGAAGAGCTGAAGCTCAGAGAGATCAAGTAACTTGCTTAAGATTGCAGAGCTGGCGAACAAGGCAGCCATCCTAGGTTTTGGCCCTGCTTGTGCCCTGGAATCTGCTGGGAGTTCCTCTCTGTCCACTGGCACTCTTGTGCCATTCATCAACCAACTCAGAGCTGGGTGGGCAGATGCCAAGGTCAAGGGGAATGAGAGGTCCCCGTGTGCAGGAGCTTACAGTGACCTGAGCACAGCGGCCCCGCTCAGCCTGGACCCAACAGATCTGAGCAACCCGGCCCCAGTCCAGAACCAGAGAGAACACCAGTTAATGTGCAGACATCAAGGAACTGTGCCAAGGAGGAGAGCAGAGCCTGGCTCAGCCTGAGCTGTGAGGAAGAGCATATTTGGGAAATGCACTTTAGGGTGGAGGGTTATTATCCTTGCAAGTTCATCTCTTGAGGCAGAGTGTGAGAGGCCCACAATGGGCCTGCCTGAGAGCACCTGGGGCCACAGCTGTTACCCAAGCTGGGCTGAGCAGGTGGGAGAGATTGAAACATGGCATCTTTCATTCATTCACTTGTTCATTCAACAAATACCACATCCTTACTAGTGCCAGCACTGGGCCGGGAAGAGACATTCTGAGGAGACTTGGATAGACAAGGGCCCTGCTCTAATGAAACATACTCAAATGAGGGGAGATGGACCATAAGCCTGTAAATAAACATGTAAACAAAGTCATTTCAAATAGGGTTGTGTATATGAGGAAAACAAACAAGGGGATGGAGTTAATAAAGATTTTAGTCATTCATTCATTCACGTATTCACACATTTATTCATAGAACAAGATTTACTGAGCACCTAGTATATCTCAGGCACTTTCTAGATGGGGGATACATCAGTAAATAAACTAGCCAAGATCCATGTTCCCAAAGATGTGTCCTGTGTGTGTGTGTATATAGCTGTGTGTGAGTGTGTGCATGCCTGCCTTGGCATGGCTGTGTGCCTGGGCACACAAGGACATGGGTTTCCTGGAAGAGAAAGGAGACCTCGGGCAGGAACAAGAGCGGGGCTCAGCCTCCCTTTCAGCCCAGGCCTACAGACCTTGCCAGCAGCTTCGGCTGAGAGGAAGCTTTGAAAAATCCTCAGCTCTCCAGAAAGCTCTCCTTGGCACAGGCTTCCTCCCTCCTGCCTGCTCCTTCTATCTGAGGGCTGCTCCCGCCTTCCAGCACCTTCTAGGTCATTGTCAGGACTCACCACCGGGCCAAGGTCAGCACAACCCTTCCCAGGACAGGAGGTTAGGCTGGCCTAGGCACCACAGGGAGGCTCCTTTTTATTGCTCACCCAGCCACTTGCTGAAAAATTAATCTGCAAATGAATCACATTTACTGAGACCTTCTGGATCAGATAACAGATGCAGCCTGGCCTGTTCCAGAAGACCATCCAGAGAAGAAATCCTAAAAGCTAAAAGCTTCCATGGACAAAAGAACTCCCGCTGGCCTGGCCGAGCATCACTCCCCGTTTGAGCTCCTCACTCGAGGTGTGCTGCTAGATATTTGGAAGCCTCTCCTGGAAGCACAGGCTCAGGCTCCCGCCCTGCAAGTGCTCCTGGAGCGGAGGCTGGGCTGGGCAGCCGGGCACTCCCGGCCGGCTCTCTGGATTGGTTCTCCTGGAGCCCCTCGGAAGCAACCAGGAGCCGGCTCTCCCCTCCCTGGCCATCTGCTTGAAGCATCTGGTGATCAGGTGCAAGCCCCACACCGGAGCATTCAAGCTGAAATGTGCAGTCACCTTGCCACCCACACTGGCTTTTGTTACGCCGCCAGGCTGCCCCTCTTTGTGTTGGGGAGAATGGTTTTGGGCTGGAAATCCAACTGTCGGCGCTGGGAGTTTATCACGGCTGTGCTGAGATCCTGCAGCCTGTGGTCCAGCCTCCATACCTGAATTTCCCCACCTGTCAGGGTCTGTGGACACGACTCCAGTGAAAGGCTGGAGCTTTTGACAGTGGAGAAAAGACTGTTCTTTGATGTTTGCTTTTACCCAGCTGGGTAGGGCCAGTTGCAAATATTTGGATCCTGCTGTAAAGAAGAAGGGGCTTCCCAGGTGGTGCTAGAGGTGAAGAACCCACCTGGCAATGCAGGAGATGCAAGAGATGTGGGTTCCATCCCTGGGTTGGGAAGATCCCCTGGAGAAGAAAAGGGCAACCCACTCTGGTATTCTTGCCTGGAGAATTCCATGAACAGAGGAGCCTAAGGCCCATCGGCTTCCTCTGTGTCTACATTTGTTTAATAAAGAAAGAGTGGGTTGCTCCCAATGCCACTGCTAGTCTTGAGTGAACTGTGGCTGTTTTGAAGGTGATTCACTGTGGCCACAGCTGAGGGCTGCTGGGGAGAAGGTCCCCAGACCTGCTGTCTAAATTGCTTCCTTCTGCATTGCCAACCTGGGTATCCTGAGAGCCACACGGTGTCCACATTTTGAAAACAAGGCAGAGCACTCGGAATAATGGGGAGCAATTCTCTTCAAGAGGGAACATTGCCTTTTCTGAGCCACTGAGGACTCAGCTGATACCTGGAGACTTTCTGTGAGAAGAGGAGCTTACCTTGGTTCTTTGTAAAACATGGCCCCAACTGCCACCCCCCAAAACAACCAGGGGGCCTGTCCTCGGGGGTTCAGGAGCGCATGGGCTCTGCATTCACAGGCTTCCCTCTTGGAGAGGGTCGGAGATGAAAGGTCTTGGAAAACCTTACAGAGAAGAGAAGAGAATGAGCCTCTGTTTGAAATATTTAAACAGTGAGTGGTAGTTTTTTGGAAACGGTTTCCATTTTTCTGGTTGTTAATTGCTTAGTGTGATCGAAAAGATGACAGTGATGTTGTAATATTAGTTTGGGATGCATTTTCCTATTCCTCTTTCTAGATTAGCCATGGGCATTACTCTGGAATGTTCTTACAGGAAGACATGATTCTTTGAAAACAAGAAGCCCTGCCCAGGCCCCTGTCTATGGGTGTTCACTCCTTCCAATGAGCTTTGCCAGTGCTAATTGTAACAATCAGTTGCTGCAGGGCCTGCTTGCTGAAATTAGTGTGAGACTTTGTTCTTGAAAGGTACAGAGAAAAAAATAAAGAAGTCAAAATCTCAATCAGGCTCCATCCGTTGGTCTCAATCCCAAGGTATTTTCTTCAGAAGATGGGGAAGTTGGGTGCATGGGGTGGAGGGTAGGATGGAGGTAGGGAGGTAGGGAGGGGAGGGAGGTGGAGACAGAAAGAGAACTCAAAATGAAAGGCTAGCCCCACCATGTCACAAGCACCGTGATTCCTGGACGGCCCACATCTATCACCTGGCACTGTTCTGCAAGCCATCCCTACGCTTCCAAACACTTTCCAATAAGATGATCAAAGGGAAAAATAATTGATTTTAAGGGTGAATTTTTGGAAACTCTTAAAATTTCACAATTAATTCTCTTCCTTAGTGGGGAAGTACAGCAAGAAGATCTTCCATTTTAGATACTGAGCTGAAAACTGACATTGTTCAAAGGTACAGAAGAAGCTGATGTTAGTTTCAGGCATAATCTAGCTTTTAAATGTTTCCATATGATGGTTTTTAGTATGTCAATAGTAGATTTTAAACACACCCCAAGGATCTTTTATTTTAGAGATGTAATCTTTTCGCCCCTTTTAACCAGCACATGCGTGTAACATGTGGTGGTATTTCCCTCATAAAGTACCGCCGTCCTTTGCTCATGTGCCCATGCTGACACTCCCCTGCTCCTAACCGCCCCCCCCCCCAGCCCCCCCGACGTAGCCCCTTTCCAGGAGTGGAGACTGCAGGAAGGTCAATTCTATTTTATCCCTGTGCCCGCTTGGCACTCCACCCATACTGGCATCAGAGTCTCAAACATCTTTTTCTCCCACATCTTGGTTGAGCATAATGACGAGGTCCCATTGGCTTAAGGCGCGGTGCTGGCTTTCTCTGGTGGTTGTGCCGTAAGTTAGCAGGATAAGTTTGACAGTAATTTAATTTTCATTGACAAATGCTGTCATAATATTGAGAAAAAAGTGATATATTGTATCAACAGTAGTGGTCGACGCTCAGCCAGTCATATGGACTGGGCGAGTACCATATGCTTCTCCCAAACTCGCCTAGGAAAGCTCTGGCTAAGAACTTGACAAGCTTAAGATACCAGTCGGGGAAAAGCGATTACCCTCAAGAGGTTCTCGCTGTGTTTCCAGCTTCCTCATTTCCTGGGGCAGCCACTTCCTCACCATCATGGGCATCAGCCAGCCTCCACCATACCCCGGGTCAGGGTGGCCCCTCTTGGACACCCGAAAGGCATTAGCCAAGGAGTGTCTCCCAGGTACCAGGGCCAGTGGCAGACAAGCGGATCCCCTGCTGACAACTGGAATAGCCCAGGGCCCGTGATGATCAAACACCATTGATTTCCTGTTGGTTTGTGTTTGTCCCAGCTGCAGTTCCCTCCACTAATGCTAGTGGATGTGCGTCTGCGTGTGTGAATGAGGCCAGGACCCGAGTCTGGCCTGCACTGCAAACTCAAACAATCCCACAGCAAAGGGGACAGGATTCCCACCTTGGGGGAGCCTAGCTCACCATCTCCGTGTATTCAAAGCCCCTTCTGGTCCAATCTCAGAAGCAAGTAGATTAAGTGTGTCTGTTTCTGTACCTGGTGCATGTGTGTCTGACTGAATTCTTGGCCCAAATTTTAGATGATTCGAGCAAAAGTGTGATTAGGTCAGTCTTCCTTTGCTCTGTTTCCTTAGCACTGAGTTTATTTTAATTTGGTTACTGTTCACACAAAAAAAGCAATTGAACAAAGTTACAAATGGTCTGGAAAAGAACACTGTGTGTGTGTGTGTGTGTGTGTGTGTGTGTGTGTGTGCGCGCGCGAGCGCGCCCGCACGCACATTTAGGGACACAGCATCCCTGCGCACATTCGGCTGGTGTCCTTGTCTGGCTTGCCAAACACGCGGGGACCTTCCATTCTCTGAAGGATTCCCACCCCAAACAAGGCTAAGTAAAGAAACAGGCATATGGCGTGTATTGGAGATGGTTCAGCATTGGCACAGGGCATCTGCTGTGGTGAACAGGTATCTGGAAAAGACTACAGTCCCATCCGCTCTTTTCGGAGCTTATCATTTATTTGGCTTTTGTTGTTGCTGCTTCGTGTTTATTATTATCTTAACAAAGGGAGGGGGACTGGCAGTTCAGGGCCCTGGGAGCCGGTACAACTGCCGCCCAAGATGGCTGCCCGCTCGGGCCGGAAACCACCCTCTGCTTCCAGGCGGATGCGGTCTCGGCCGCCGGGGGCTCCGGCTGGGAGCGAGGAGCACCCCGAGCGATGGGGGCCGTGTCTGAGTGCAGACGGTCCTCTGAGGCGATGAGAGCTCCTGGGTGTGGCCGAGGGTGTCCTTGGTCTCCAAAGAGAGAGTTGACTTGAAAAAGCAGGCAGATTGGAGGAGCAGCTGCCCTCCTTGTGGATGGCATCCGTTGGTGGCTGCGTGGAGAGGCGCTTCGGACTGCCTCCCATTACCGTTTCATCACGCGACAGCAGATCCATACACAGATCCATACGCTGCCTCTTGGATGGGGTTTCCGAACACAGCAGGACACTGCAGTAAGAGCTTACCTCCTCTCTGCCTGCTGGAAACCCAGCTCCCTGCCATGTGGCGCTTACTGAGCTGGCAGCTTCAGGCTCACTCCGGGCAACCCAGATGATGGGTGCAGCCCTCCTGTGGGCCACAAGTGAGCCGCAAGTCGCCAGTGGCTGCCACAGTTTCCGAGGGGCTCCTGAGAGAAGAACAGACCCGCTGAAGTGCGTTCTCTCACTCCGGTACCTCGAGCCTTTGGACTATTGCTCAGTGGGGTAGCTCAGAATGATGGCTGGCCTCATAGGAGTTGTGGGTCTGGTCACCATCATTTTAGTGATGAAGGAAATGAGATCATCTGGGTCACTGACACTCAGAGAAGGCGAGAGTCGGGACTCTGCTGAGTCCGTGATGGGCCTCCGTCTTCCTCTGGTGGAGGCAGGACCAGATGGCTACCCAGGAACCACCATGCCTCAGATCCATCTCCCTCCTCCTTGGGTCTCCATCTCCTTATGGATAAAACTTAATGATTGGGATGCATTCCTTGTTAAAGGGTGATGATTCTGCACATTCTTCCTTCCTTTCTTTACTGACCAGCAGATTTCTTGATCATCTCTGTATTTAAAGAGAGAAGTCTGCTCGGTTGGAGCAATGAATGACATTATTCTTTCTCCTCATTTAAACCCATTTTGTGGAGTTAGCTTTCCCCCACCTACCCAGAATGAAATCTAGGAGAAGTCAGGGCTGGCTGTATGGCCGCAGCAAGTATTCTCCTCTGGGCTGGATGTTTTTTGTTCTCTGCAGACTGCCCTGCATCTTCAGGGTGCCACCACCTACAGTTGTAGAATGTTCTGTCTGCTGGGTGCCAGCCTCTCAGACACTGCGGTCCATAGTGAGCATCCAGTCTCTTCCTATGGGGGTTGTTTTGTCCTTCCAGCGGCCTCTGGGGCCAAGTCTTTTGCTGTGGATTTATGCAGGGGCCCCCTTCCATAGTGACCCACATCTGGACCTTGAGAAATACTTTTCATTTTTTCCCAAATCCTCTGGAAGTAGAACCACTCCCCACACGGCTCCTCCCCTTGGTCTGCCATCCCTGCAGCCACCAGCCTTATGGCTTTTCTAAGCTGGGTCCTACAATGACCTTGTGTCCCACTGATGCCAAACGACATGGGATGACTCATTTTGAGTCTCCATTCACTAAGCCTGAAGGGGAGAAGCAGCCATTGTCCCTCCTCATGGGAGGAGGGCTGATGAGCATGGCATGCCGACAACTCACCCCAAAGAGCTACTCTACTGTACAGATCCCTGCCTTTTCTACGTCGGTCCTTCTGGAGCCTCAAGTTGGGGGCTAGTTTGGAAGTCTGGACACTTCCTTGCCAGTTAACATCTCACTTTGGATAGATAAAGCAATTGTTAATTCCTTTTGTTTTATGGGCAGCCTTTTGGAGCATCCATTTAAAGAGCAGAAAAAACGCAAATTTTAACATCCTGCTTACTTGATTATTAAGAAGCTCTTAGAATCCAAAGTAAAGTCTCTTTTTTTCTAGAATTTTAGGCCCTTCCAGCTGCTTGCTGAGAGCAGATTAGTGTCCACTCTCGGTGACCCTTCTTGTACCTAAAATTGATGCAGCTTGTAGGCGCTCACACTGCTCTTCTGAGGAGGGCTGTGTCTTTCTTTGTGGTGAGGGTTAGACAGAGCTGCGAGGTATTTCCAGAAGTCCTGTGCAAGGCCACTGCTGTGTGGACAGAATGGACAGTCTCCTCCCTCTGTCCTTCTCTCTTCTGCTGGATGTTTAAGACATCACAGCACAGCATAAACATCCGGTGGCTTCCTCATGGACCACCCAGAAGTGGACCAGCCAAGCCCTGAAGGCACTTCCCGGAATGTTCCAGTCGGAAAACCCTGTGTGTCTGCAGAGGTATCCTGTTGACGTGGCTCCTGACCTCTGGGGAATACCAAGGCCAAACTTGATGGAGGGCCTGACCCTCCTTGTCCACGGTGGCGGGTCCTTTCTAAGGCCTGTGTCCTGACCCAGACCTCTGTTTAGCATGTCTCCTGTGCCTGTCATGATGGCCTTTAAGGTTCTGACATCCAATACCACTCAGCCTGCTGTCTCTCTGGGAAGGAGATCTCGCAGACTCCTTAGGAAATGGAAGGTAGCCAAGAGGTGGACTAGCACAAGTGCAAAACTTAAATGTCTTTAGGGTCAAGAGCAGGGCATGCGTGCACTTTGCAAATGAAATCTTCTTCCAGTTAATGAATTCTTTACTGAGATATGTCAAAACTATCTAACTAGCTTTTAATTTCAGAGAGACCTGGGTTCGACCCCTGGGTTGGGAAGATCTCCTGGAGGAGGACATGGCTACCCACACCAGTATTCTTGCCTGGAGAATCCCAAGGACAGAGGAGCCTGGCAGGCTGTAGTGCATGGGGTTGCAAAGAATCAGACATGACTGAGTGACTAGGCATAGCACAACACAGTGTATTTTTAATTCTAAAATTTCTAGTGGATTTCTTCTATAGATTCCAATTTTCTGCCAGAATTATTCTCCTCGTCATCTGTTTTCTTAAATATATTAGTTACTATTATTTCAAAGTCTATCAAGTCTTTAACTCTTTAACTCAATAGCTGTATCTTGTGTGGGTCTGTTTCTATTACCTGTTGTCTCACTTTTCAATTCTTATTTGCATTCATTTGGTCTTATTTCATGGTGTGCCTGGTAATTTTTTATTTAATATCAAACATTGTATTTAAAAAAATTTTTGGTCATCTTAGCCTCTAGATTGTCACTGTCATATAGGAATAGAATGTGAGCCATATATGTAATATTAAATTTTATAGTAGTTACATTAAAGAAGTACAAAGAAACTGGTGGATTAGTTTTAGTAATATATTTTATTTAACATTAGATGTCCAGAATACACTTGAAAATGTAGCTGATATAAAAATATTTATATTTTCTGATTTTTTACTAAGTCCTGGAAATGCAGTGAGTATTTTATACTCACAGTACATCTCTGACAAAGTCACAACTCAAGTGCTCAAAAGCCACCTGTGGCTTGTGACCACCATATTGGAAAGCACAGCTATAGATGCTGCTGCAGCCTTGTGGGGCAGATTTACTTTTGTTTCCAGTAGGCCTTTCGTCAAGGGGAAGATCAAACTGGGTGTGTTTATTTTCTATCTGTCCTTATTCCTAAGCATGTCCCTGCTGGGGTCATAACTGCAAGCACTAGGTATTTACCAGGTGACTTCTATCTTTCCAGGCCCTAGATTCTAAGATTTGTCTCTTTGATCCCTTGGAAACCTCTGCTTAGCTTCTCAGTGTCTCAGCTGCCATTTGTAAATTCACAGCTCCCTTCAGGGGAAAAGCAATGTCAGAAACAGGCCCTGCTCTCCTACCCCCATCTTGCTAGAATCTGGGCCCCTCAAGTCCTGGATTCTTTGATAACCCTCTCATGCCTAAAAATAATTTACACACACACAATTTTTTGATGCAGTTTTTCTATTTATTCTCATTATTTGATTTGATACAAGTCTTTTACCATAGCCAGAAGTAGAAATAAAATAACATCTTAATTAACTGAAAACATTTTTTTTTTCTGTTAGGCCATCAGCACTGTTCCAGCCTTTAAAAAAAAAAGACTTCTATCTCTCTCCCCTTGATTCAGCACAATCAAATCCCTGGGGAATAAGATTATTTTTCCCAATTCTAAGGATTGGCAAATCGAGGCATAATGAATTTATTCCTAGGAAGAGTCAGGGCCAAGATCCAAAGCCAGTCTGTCTTTGTTCTCAGCCCAAGAGATTCCCACCTGCTTCACGCTACCCACCTGCCTGGTAGGGAGGTTCGCTGAATCTCCATCTCTGTGCAGGTCCTCCATGTGGAAACATAGAGAAATAGCAGGATTGGTAGTTATTCTGGGCAAGAGCACAAGAGGCACGCTCAAAGACACTCATTTCCTATGTAGCATTTGTAGAGATGCTGCTTTATACCAGACTCTGTGCTTGGCCATGTGGGAGAGGCAGGATAGTGTCATTCAAGCCCCGCTATTGTGGGCATGTTGTTCACCTACCCGGGTCGGGTACCATGACCCTGTCAACAGCACAGAGGCAGAGCTCCGGAAACCTTATGGCCCTATGAGGCTGCACACGTTCCCATGTACGTACTGTTCCTGGCCCAGCTTCAGTCTGGGTTAGTTACCTCTGCTCTGGCATCTGGGACCTGCCTACACATTGGGCTTGATCATATTTCAAGTATGTGCTTAGTCACTCAGTCGTGTCTGACTCTTTGCCACCCCATGGACTGTAGCCTGCCTGGCTCCTCTGTCCATGAGGAATCTCCGCAAGAATACTGGAGTGGGTTGCCATGCCCTCCTCCAGGGGATCTTCCAAACCCAAGGACTGAACCCAGGTCTCCTGCATGGTGGGCGGATTCTTTACCAGGGAATCCCATTTCAAGAATAAAATATTCAAATAAAGGATTTTACAGTGTGAGTGAACTAAGATCTTTGACATTAATAGAAATTTTAGTTTTTAACAATAACTATCCAGGTTAATTGAAGCTTACTTTTAATTCACTGCTTTTAACCTAATATATTTTCTTTTCTTATAAAAGAAATCAACCTGTGTTTTTTAAAAATAAGAGCAACTTTTACCATTTTCTTGTCTGATTATTGAAAAATAAGAATGTTTCCCAGCCATTTCTCACTACATGAAGATTGCCACAATTGGAGTTGATTTCCTTTCAGGTTTCTTCCTGTGCCCGTCTTCTACATAACTATAAACATACCATATATATGACTTTGCATGTAATATATACGTGTAATATGAACATTTTCTCATATTTTTAGGACTCTTTATATGTACAAATTTATGGTTGTAATAAAAATATCCTATTTGGGATTTTATAGTCATTTCTCCTATTGTTGAATATTTAGGTTGTTTCCCATTTTTTTAATATTATAGATATAATGCAAGGGATGTCTTTGGACATGAAGGTAGCCCCTCTTAATCCCCCTGTGCTCTCACATTTTAGATGATTTTTCTAGAGCAGATTACTAGAAATGGAGCTAATGCACCAAATAATAGA
Source organism: Odocoileus virginianus (assembly GCF_023699985.2). Classification (NCBI taxonomy): domain Eukaryota; kingdom Metazoa; phylum Chordata; class Mammalia; order Artiodactyla; family Cervidae; genus Odocoileus; species Odocoileus virginianus. The sequence continues at coordinate 20,047,542 of NC_069693.1, read as the reverse complement.
ATATTTTTGTGCTCTTTAACTTATTTTAAGCCTTGGATATACTCCGCAAATGGGCAATCACTTCACCCCAAACATCAGATAAAGCGCGAGGCAGGAGGACTTGGGCAGCTCCTCGTGGCGGAGACCCAGTGCCTGGCTGAAGGTGCTGGGTCCCTAGAGAGCCCCGAGCTGTGAGGGGAAAGGGACTCCGATCGCCAAGGGCTAAGCGTAACACTAGTAAACCAAAGGCAGGCCAGTGCGAGGGGAATGAAGATACACAAGCAGGAAAACCTTTTGAGAAGAAAGTAGAATCAAGTCTGCTGGAGCACCTCACTCTTTCCATGACTGTAGCAATGGGGCTGTTGCAGACACGGTGTGTATATTGAATTTTGGCAACTGAATCCCATTTTAGACGCACTATGAGCTGAATCCTATTTTAGATTGACTCATATAAGGAACCCCGTGGTGACTCTATAAATCAGAAAGTTCGTTTGCAATGCAAATCGGTCCTTTCCTAGGTAATCTTCAGCTCCTTAATTTTACAAATTGTATATTGTAAATTTTTTATTTTTGTATATTGGTTTTTGCAAAGTACACTTGGAGGATGATGGGGGTCCATTTCAGCCATGGGGCTGGTGGGTCTCCGTGGGAGAAAGTTCTTCTATTGGATCAGCCTCTGAGATTGACAGCCTGTCCTTGACCCCCAGCTGTCAGGTGAGCCCCGACGATAATGGAATCAGTCCCAGGACCAGCAGGTTGAGGAGGAAGTGCCCACAGGTTTGGAGGAGACTGACAGGTGTGAGGTGGATGGGGGTTCAGGGAGACTAAAGAAAGCTCACATCTGAGGGTCCCGAGCCCCCATAGGAGAGGAAAGCTGGATGAGCCTGCAGTGGGACTTAAGTTTCCGAAGGAAGCCTTAGCTACCACAGGTGCCTGCAGGGGGTTCGACTCGGACAGCAAATTAGAGCCCACTTGGAAAGAACTTGTGCTGCAGATTGTTCTGGTCTGGTTTAAGCTGATGATGTAGAGGGCTGTGTCTGAGGGCGAGGCAGACAAGCTGGCAGACACCTCCTTTGACTCCTTCCGCGGGGGATCACATGTGCGCAGACTGGATCTCTTTGCCAGGCACACCGGAATGGCAGAGGCGGGGCAGCAGGGCTCACTGCCGCCTCCCCAAGGGACATAACGGAGGCCTTTGATTTACAGCAGCCTCAGCTTTGGGGTTTTCTTTTACCCTTTCCTGTCAGCACCAAGAAGCCATGGAGTTGGGTCTTAGAAATTCAGCAAAGCGCAAAAGTCACATCTTAAAGCATGATCATGTTTGAAATATTTCAAATGACTGATCTGATTTTGTAAATAAATCCAGCTTTGCATAAATTAATGGAAATATGCACTGGGTAGCATGGGAAGTTACTTTCCCAAGTTCTTGGGGACCCTGTGGCGGGGGCGCACTTGTTCTCCTGCTGAACTCATGAGTCTAACCTTTCCAGTGAGTTGGTGTCCTTCTTATCAGGCTTGAGTGCTGAAAACTGCTAAAATGTCGCTGAACTTTGCAAGTTGCTGTGTTTGCTGGGGCACTGTTCAAACCTCGAAACCTAACTAGAGGTAGAAGTGGGAGAGACACCCCAAGACCTAAACTCAACTTTGGGAAAATTTGAAAAGGGTCCCATGAGCCACATTCCTGCTGGAGCTTGTTGAAAATTCACACGTGTATCAGTAATGATTTAACAATCAAGGTGTCCTAAACTTTTCTACAGTGCAATTTACATTGATTTCTTCATTTTACATGTAGTAATTAATTTTGTCTTACTGACAGATGATTCTCAATGACTGATTTCAAGAGACGTTCCTGACAGGTACTTTTTAACCCTTTGTTGTCTTTCAAAAGCCTTATCGTACTCTGGGGTGGTATTATGGGCATCACAGGGATTTTCAGAGCGTTTGGGCAACAGCTATGTGGAAGCAGGAGGTGGGAGGCAGTTTACATGTAGCTCATAGGTCTGTTTAGAGTCACTTTGGGATGGAACCTGGGGGTCATATAGGAAGAGCTTCTATCTCCCCCTGTTAACTCTTTGCTCCCTTTAAGAGCTGGTACCTATGGATACTGTCCTAGACCACGCTCAAATAGGCTCCAGGGTGTAAGAAGGATTCTCTAGCTTTAGAAGACAAAGTCAAAACCCCTAAATTTACTTTGAATGAAAAATTGGGAGATTTAAAGATAATTATAAGGCAAGTATTTTGTTTGTTTCTGTAAATACCTTTTTCCTTGTAACACATGAGAGTTATAAAAAGTCCTTGCAGGGTGGAGAGAGCTGTAGAAATGACATGTGGGGAAGCCACAGGTCCTAATCCAGTCCTGTGTTTCAGTTTTTTCTGGACAATGAGTGCTTGTTCATGTCTGTTATCTCTGTGACATGTTGGCAGAGGGACCCTGATGTCAAAACAGCACAGGTTACAATTCTGCTGTGTTTCATTTTTTAAAGAAAAAATTCCTTCTGACTTTCATCCCTCTTTTATAGTCTCTGAAGATTAATTCATAACTCTTGGATTTCAGACACGGGCATATCCAGGTTAGAATTACAAAAATGGGGATGGAAGTCACAGGGAACATTTCTTTTTAAAATCTGAATTGTGACTGAATGCTTTGCCCCCCTTTGCATTGCAGGTGATGACCATTGGGCAATATTCTTGCTATTGTTAATGAGGAGGACGTGTATCCTTCACTTTGCAACTTTCCATCTTAAGTGACCTTTTAAACTTGGATACTATCCAAGTCGCATTTTAGTATTAATGAATGATGGACAAGGTAAATGAGGTTCAGAGTGTTCTAACACTCACATATTAGAACCTATGTCTATGTCTATCTCTAGTCATGACTTTATATGTAGAGAGGGGATTTCAGCACCGATCCTGGGGTGAGTCTTGCATGTCAGTTGCTGCATCCCACTTAGGCGGCAGTGACCGCCCTGTAGCATGGAGCTTCCCATACAAACATATACTTCTTTCTGAGCCCAAGTATCATGTTTGTGTTCCTAAGAACGAAGAAGCATTTGTCTGGCAAATACCAAGACATTTTTGGAGAGTTCCCCAGGCCTCTGCCCAGCCTGGTTCTTCCCTGGGCCAGACTCTGGTCAGAGTTCTGAGGACCGCAGGTCCCAGATCTGGGTCACCATCTTCCTTAGGCTCTTGCTGCTGCCGCATCTCTAGCTCTGCCTCTGAGGGCAAGCTTGGGCCCCTTTGGGGATCTCTGTCGTTATCATTCCTGAGTACTGTGTCCCTCGATATTTCGTCAGAGAAGGTGCCAAGGTCTGGCTTGGCTTGTAGTAACAAAGGTCTTTTTGTGCCTCATGGTCTTCTGTTGCTTCTTTCATTCCTCCGGCATCTATTATTACTGTAATGTGACTAAGGGGGCCTTTTATCGCCAAGGTGCCTCCCAATATTTCCCAGTAGAAAATAGTTAAGTTCTTCTTTTTACACCTGCCATTTCCACCTACTTGTGCAGAACAGTCTCAGGATACGTGTGAGCATGTGCACGCATGTTCTCAACTGTGTGTGTACCTGTAGTGTGTTTGTGAAGGTGTGTGTAGGTATGTGCTGTGTGAATGTAGGCATCTTTGCAAGGCACGGGGTGTGTTAGAGTGTCCCCATGAGGATTCCCCTGGAGAAGGAAATGGCAACCCACTTTATTCTTGCCTGGGAAATATCATGGACAGAGGAGCCTGTCGGGCTATAGTCCATCAGGTTGCAAAGAGTCGGACCTGACTTAGCAACCAAACAACAACGTGTAATGTGTGAGTGCGGGTGTGGATGCGTGCGCTCTGGTGAGTGGAGGTGTGTGCATGCCCGCATGTGAGGGTATGGTTGTGGGCATCAGAGGGCTCTAGTGTTGAGCCGTCCAGGTCATTGGGCTTTGTCTCCTTAGTCATATCATAGCCTCCTTCTTTATTTGTGTTCATTATTCACAGGGTAATTAGTGGCTATGCCTGCCCCCTTGTTGGCCACAAACAGTCTCATGGTATTTAGGAATAGTCAAGTCTTCACCAAATGTTAGCAAATCCTTCCCAATGCTATTGTCCTTGTAGCATGAACTGGCACCTGCCCTCCAATACTACACCTGCAGGAGAAATTCATCACATTTCGACACATTTCCTAAGCAAGCCTGCTGATGCACTATGTTAAAAAAATTAATTAAAAAAAATTCAGATCTCGGGAAATTCCAGCAGTCAGTCTCCTCCCTTTATCCTAATCTCTTCATGGTAATGCTCACAAGTACCCTCGGTCCAGACAATTCTTCATTCATTCTCCACCCCCCACCACACTCATACCCAAACTCCCCACCGCTGGAGATTAGCCTTTTGTGAGGCAGTGCATCAAAAGCTTTCTTAAAGTCCCAGTAAATTATACCCCTGGTTTCCCTCTTCAATTCCTTTTTGTTACTTTTTCAAAATATTCTATTAGTTTTGTTACGTATGATCTCCCTTTTGTGAATCCATGCTGAATATCTTTAATTAAATCATAACTTTCCCTATTTTGTCCCTGATTAGTGTTTCCAATATCTTCCCCACCGCTCAAGTCAAGCTTACTGGTGTTTAATTTCCTAGATCTCCCTCAGAGTCGTTATTAAATATAGGTGTTGCATAAGGGCTCTCGTCCACTGCTGCTTCTCCCGTTTCCCAGGGTGTTTTTAAAAGGTATTTGCTAATCGTTCCCCCGTCTCCTCACCTCCACTTGCACAAATTCTAAGATGGTTCCCATCTGGTCCTGGAGTTATCAGTCTTCAGACACTCTAATTTCTTTCTCACCTGTTCTGCTACAATGCTGATTTCCTTTGGAAATGTTTTCCTCTCCTTGGGAAATGCTTGTCTGTTACTGGCATCTGCTTCTCCTTTCCTTTATGGACATGAAGGCAAACCTTCTATTTTTTTTTAATTTATTTTCCTTAGCAGTTGTCACCCCTCATTTCAATATACTATGCTCTATGCCTCCTTACATCTTTAGAAAAGCATTGCAGACTCAGGTCCAGCACTATCTTACTAAGCCCCCCAATTTAGAAGTCAATATTTCCCTTCCCTAGGGGTGATAGCATCACCGACTTTTAATTTGGGGCAGGGAGTGCTGACCCTCTGGTAGTTAAACTGTTCTTGATTCCTTCAGCTCTTCTGGGGGAGGGTGATATCTTGAGCTCCCCCCGCCCCCCGCCGCCCCGACAACCGGTATAAGAGGAACCTGGTTCCCACGGCAGCTTTCAGGGGGTTGTAAAGTTTCCCAAGTGTCATTTTGCAGACCTCTCCTCCGGAGTCAGCTTCAGCCTGGGCATTTTCCTTCCCGCATCCCAAGCTGTGCTGATGCTTCCCCTGTGCCTGATGGACGCGCTTCTGTCTCTCGTGGCTCCTCCAGTCTCAGGCCGTGTTGTGGACTCACCTCATGGGATCTGCTTCTTTCTAGACCTCCGTTCCCAGGACACAGATTAACGGGCTGCCCGTGGAGGGTGCACACCCGGTGACTTTCAGACGCCAGCACCAGCAGGTGCCCCTGGGCAGGGGTGGCCGCAGGGAGGGGTTTCGCATCCCTGCCCTGAGCACTGGGGAAGCCTCTTTAGATGCACGATCCCCTCCTAGCTTGACCTCGTTTCCTTTTCCAGCACATACAACCCAGATCTGCATACTGAAGCATCGCTCTCAGGTTGTAAATTCTACACCAAATCAAAAGGCCAAATCCTTCTGTAAACCCAGGGGCCGCTCGACCTACATAATACCAAAGAGCCTGGCGCTGATGGCTATCGTGGGGCCCACGGGGCAGGGGGAGGAGAGGTGTGAGGTCCCTGCCCTCCAGGGCAGGCTACCGGCTGGAGTCAAGTTGCAGAAACAGCATCAGTCAAAAATTTCAACCAAATAGGTGTGTGACATCAGTAGTCCTTCGACACTGTTTTATGTCAAAAGGCGCACAGTCCGTGTCCCGTATCCTCGTCATGCAAATGATGGTAATTTGCACACACAGAGGGATTTGAAATTTTAAAAGCTTAATAAAGGCTGTGTATACACACACACTCGAGCCAGTTTTTAAAAACTGCATTTAATTGACTCAAGTAGCATGTTACTTTGGGGAAAAGTGAAGCTCGTTTAAACTGTTTTTTTTTGTTGTTGTTGTTAGTTCAAAAGTCTTTTTAAAAATCTGATTGTGTGGTGCAGACTGGCTGAGGATCCTGCCCAGATGCAGCAATGAAAAGGAGATGGGCAGCCCCCTGAAGCTTTGGGGTTTCTTTTTCACCCCTACAAGTATGTCTGCATAGAAATGGGCCACTGTCCCTTTGCCTTGGGGTTGTGGGATGGGATGGCCTGTGCCTGTAATTCTATCATTCATCAAGATCCTGAGACCGGGGACCCAGACCTTTGATCCACCCACCTCAGTGAGCCCCCCGATGGGGTACGCCGTCTTGTATCCGCTACTGAGTGCCTTTCCCAAAGCAATTTATAGATGGACTTTGTAAGTGAAAATAAGAGACACAGGTGCTTCATAATAATTACTCGCACATTTACAGAATCGGACATTCTGTCATTTAATAGACCTAAAACTAAAAAGCTTTTGTCTGTGAAAGGTGACCAATAGAAGAAGGGTTTGGATTATATGATATCCCATAACTTAATCATATGGCTCTTAAGAGGGGGACATACACAGCTGTGTCTCACTAATATGCATGCAATATGTGTAAACTGATACGCTTTAATCCTAAACTTGTTTTTAGCAGGAAGAAAAAAGCATTTAGATGAGGAACATTAAGATTCAATATTAACCATTTTTTCCCCTTGGGGCAAAATTATTCATCACTTGATATTTATTAAAACAGCAATTTTTGCAACAGTGAGATGGATCCTCCTGAAAAATTTCCAAACATCCTCAAAGTTATGTGACAAAGTGAAAAGGGGAAGAGAACAGACAACAGCCTCCTTTTGGCCACAGAAAGACAATGGACTTGAAGGACAGACAGTTGTTCTTTTCAGGCTCAGAAGTCATCCTAACCCCCTAGACCTAGGGATGGGGCAAAGGCTGGAGTCACTTAAGGAGGGCTGTCCTGTTGTCCGCCTCCCCTATTATAAATATATGATTTGTCCACGTGCTCTGATGTTTGAATTGTTCGTTTGTGCTGGTTTAAGCTAAATTATTTAAGTGTACTTTCTTTAATAATCTTAACCAAAAGAAAAAGAAAAGAAAAAAGAAACTAAGACAAAGGAATTGTAGATTAGAGACTTTATTTTCAGGGCAAAATGATACGGATAAGTGAACATCAACTGACCAGAAATTATTTGCTTCTGTCTGTTAGACACGTAATGGAGTCATTTAACTAGTCAAATTAGGAGCTGCAGAAATGCACCATGCTTCATTACTGAGTTCGAATGGGCACCATTTTACATTTACGTCAAAAATTATCTCATAGCAAATTAATGTTTTCATTGTGCTGAAAAGCTGAAGCTATGCAGTGTTAGCACCACCTAGAGGCCATTGCAAAAATACTTCAAAGGGACCTACACCCAAGGACAAGATGATCAATAGATTAGTTTTAGGGAATAGAGTCCTGACCCCCTTTTCAAGTAAGAACAAAGTCATTAACTCTAATTAGCTGGGTTTGGCTTATGATATGAAGTTCTGAGAGCTCTATGAAAGATTTCCCTAAACTTGGCTTAATATGCAACGTGCTGAAATGTTTCTGCAATTTTCCACCCTCTCTCCGTGTTGCTCTTTAAGTCTTGAAAATATGTTTGTTTTTTCTCACTTTGCTTGATTTTTTTCCACCTGCGGACTTATATTATATCAAAATCTCAGATTTTAGCTGAAATAGCAAAATTTTAGCTGAAATATCACAGTAAATAAACAAGGAGAGTTTTTTCCTCCCATATTGTAAGTTGGCATCGTTATAATCTTTCTTTTGTTAGTAAAAAACTTGCTATCTATGGAAAGAGGCAAAAACATGACATTGTTTCATCTTAAAAAAAATACTGAAACTAGTAAATTCTCTGTTCACATAGGTTATAAAAGGTTGGTAGATTTCTCAAGAATGTTGGTTTCTGTTCAATTCAGAGAGAAACCATTTAGGATAAAATAGCAAACCTCTCCCTGATAAAAATATTTATTAAAATGATGTGTGGGCATCTAGTGACTCTGGGAAGCCAGAGCATACTGTCAGAGCAGAAGCAAAGGAAAAGATCAAAGCATATAAATAGCATCGAGAACATTTCAAGACAACATTGATGTCTAAAATATATGTGAATGACTGCATAATGATCGAGGCAGACATATTTCAAAGTACAGCCAGAATCTGACCTCCAACTTGGAGCTTTAAATTCTCCAAAAGACATCTGTTTTCTGAGAGAGCGCTACCTACTGCTGCTCCATATAAAAGGAGGAGCCTTGGGCTAGGTGGGGAGCTGACAGGTGGGTGACCCTCATGGTTTTCGGGTCCAGGACTCCAGGAGGGCATTGCAGGACACCCTTCCTCTGAGCATATAGCAGGTAGTATTGATCTGGCTCCAGGTGAGAGAGGCACCCCTGTTTCTTAGAGTCGGGGATGGAACCTGCCTTTGTGTGCTTCCCTAGGGGGCATCCCACTGTGCAGGGTCTCTCCAGGGTGAGGGGGTGATGCCCCTCTTAGCTGTACCTTCTTCCAGAGAGTTGGCTTCACCCCTCTGGCCCCCGAATTCTCCCAGCTACTATTCTCCTGCTACTTAACTTTTTCAGCAAGCAGAAGCTGGACAAAAACAAAAGTGGCAGGTGTGGTTTCTAAACAAAATAGAAAACTCTGATTTAAAAACAAAAAAAGAGAGGATAAGCATAAGTAAACAGAATAGCACCCATCTTTATTCTTAACTGTGATTCACAAGTGACCATTGTTAATTAAAATGCTGCCTGCCAACCTCTTTGCAGACCAAAAAAGAAAATTTCCTCGGAATGTTATCAACTCTTCAGTTTCTGCAAAGATGCTGTATTTTCAGATTTCAAAGAGAGGATCTCCTTTTGAAAGTAAATAATTGTTGGCGATCATATGAGCCTGCTAAGTACAGTATTTTAAACCCATGCTGTGTTGAAAAGTTCAAGAATTTTGCAGTGACCTTAGGGCCACAGATAGGATAATGAAAGATGGAAAGATGAGGGCAGGGTCTGAAAGCGAGTTCTCTTTTGTTCTAACGGAAGCTTTTTGTGTGTGTGGCTTAAGCTAGTGGTTCAATAGAATTTCTTTGAAACAGAAACAAAAAATGTTAAGGGCTGCTTACAAGTACTCTCGTCTGCTCTTCCCCTTAAAATGCAGGGAGAATTTTACCTCTTCTCATGAATCTTGTCTGCTGAAATGTCTCCGTCTTCATGTTATGTTTACCAAGGCCAGGCCGGAGGATCCGATAATTTATAACCATTCCTATTGGGTTTTATGTAATAACTTTGGAACTCATATAAAGTAATGATCCACAAACTCTTTTAATGTTCATTATAAAATATGAAATATTTCTCAGAACCATTGCAATTATGTGACCAGACATAACTGTTTCACACATGAGTAAATACAGGGAGGTTTAACATAACTTTATTATCTTCCTGTCTTTTCTCCTCATTGATGTGATAATACTGTTTTAATATTTTTCTAAAGAAAAGTTAAGTAATTTTAGAATCTCTACTGAGGCCCACTTTATTGGCTTTTGTAATAGAACTCTCAAATCTAATTGTATTTATGCTCAGACTGACACCAGTAAATGTCGTGAGTGGAAGGGAAATGCCCCCAAAGCTGTGTATTCTCTAATTATCGATAGATGCGTCTCTGCTGGCAAGGCCTGGGGATTTGGGGAGAGTCGGAGAAGCAAAATGCGATGGAGGCGCAGCCGTCCGAGGCCCTGCAGATGCTGAGAAGGGCTTTTCTAAGGGGCAGATGAGCCCCATTGTTCTGTACTCACCACGAAACTTTCCTCCTTCCCAGTGTTGAGTCTACCTCACCGGGGCCCAGAGCCAGCAGCATGAAACTTCTCATACGATGGACGGCTGATCTCCAAAGAGAATTATTCCTGGGATCCTGTCCTGGAGATTTGAGCTGAGTGGCATTGGTCTGCCTGCTTGACCTCTATCTGGAGTGTGACCGTGGAGGTCAGCTGTCCATGGTGTGAAGTGGCCCGCAGTGGTGGGAGGCAGTGGGGACCGCTCTGCACCCACTCTTACTCCCTGTCTCTGCCACCCATGTCCTGACTACAGTGACTGTTGCTAGTCTGAAAAGTGAAAAGTGAAAGCGATATTTGCTCAGTCGTGTCTGATGCTTTGCAACCCACGGACTGTAGCCTGCCAGGCTCCTCTGTCCATGGGATTCTCCAGGCAAGAATACCGGAGTGGGTAGCCATTCCTTTCTCCAGAGGATCTTCCTAAGTCTGGGACCTGGAAAAGATTGAAGAGGGCAGGTCGTATGCTTGGGTTTCTGCATCTTCTGGAAAAGGAGAGGGTTTCATAGTGTCAACCCGTTTCTCTTACTTAGTCTTAGACAAATGCTTCTCAAAGTCTAGTGTGCAAACCAGTAGCCATGTTTCCATGACAATGCAGATTCTGATGCAGTGGGTCTAGGAAAGGTCCGAGAAAGGGCCTTTCCCGTCTGCTGCTGGCTGAAGCCCCTGCTGTGGGTTGCCTTGGCCTGGATTCCGTGTCCACCTTCTCCTCACCGCTCTTCCCCCGGAGGTAAACAGAGCTGACAGTGTCTGGAGGGCAAGGTGAGGCCCTCAGAGCTGCTCACGTAGGATAATGGGAGCCAAAGTGTAGTCTGGGGGGTGGATCCAGCTCACAGATGTGTTTTGCTTGGCTTGTGTGATATTTACATGTTTATCTTTGATTGATTGCAAACATTCTAAAACTGTGAGGTTTCTACTTACAAACCCAGGTTTCCGGGTTCTCCGGAGAAAGTGGACTATCCAGGACAGGTGATGGGACTGGATGGGGGGCTCACTTTAGGGACACGTGGCTCTCGCCTTCCCCAGGGACCTTCCTGCCCTCGGTGCTCAGCTCGGCTGCCCTGCTCAGCACACAGCATTTGACAGTCTGGCCCATCCAGGGGTCTTTCATCGGAGTTTTCAGGGTGAGAACCCATGCCCCCTCAGAACCCCGACTCCTCCCAAGTGCTTCAACTCTGCCTTCGGCAATCGCTCCTCCTGTTTCAGGAGCTGTTGGAGAGCTCCGTTCTCCCAAGCAAGCCGCTGGAGAGCAGACAACTCTTCGCTAATTAAATGTCTCGAGAACCCCCCTCCCTGAGGCCAACTCCACATCTGAGACAAGCGGGCGTGGTGTGAAGGCTCCCTGGCAGCAGGTGTGAGCCAAGGGCGACTGACCAGGCTGCGAAGGTTCCAGAGGGGCACCGAGCCTGCCTTTCCTGCGGGGTGGTCGGCTGCTGTCCAGTCCACAAGTAGGCAAGTCGGGGGCTTGTCACAGAGTCGGGAATGTTCCTTCGTGCTTAGAAACGAAACTGTGGCCCCTGTCACCGCTCCCCATCCCATGTTCACTCATCCTCAGTCACCCCTGAAAGCCAGGAGGCCGCGTTGGAGTTTAATGTGGCAACAAACAGCCAAAGTCAACATGTGTGGTTGCTCAGATTAACAATGTGGAACCCTTGCAGGCAGAGGTTTCTCATGACCGCCCCTGGTTGGGTGATGACTTTAAGGGAAAACCAAAAGGCTCTCCTGCTTCCCCGGGCAGCGGCCACTTTGGCCTCCCGTTCCTCTGGCGGGGGACAGTGGATCCTTGAACTGGTCATGCTGCTGCTATGCTGACTGTGTTTGGTTTTCCCTGTATGAGGACCGGCAGCCCAGCCTCCGAGTGAAAGGTTGGACCTGGCCCTGGCGGATTTGAGAGCCAGCCTCGGGGCAGGCCCTGCTGAGCCTCTAAGACAGTTCAGCTGTGCCCACCCTCTGGTCCTGAGCAAAGATTGCTTCGAGCATAGACATTTTTATCCCCGAGCAGAATTCAGGGGTAAAAATCTCTTCTTTTTTTTTTTTTAACTGTTGAATACTGGTTAGAGATGGGTCTTCCTGCTGCCAAATTCCTCAAGCTGCCTTCTGCAGTGTGAACAGGTGAAGGAGTCCTCCGCTCCTGCAACTGAGCTCCATACATCCAGGGAGTCAGAGGCTCACAGAGGACACTCGGATCTTCTGTCTTCACTCAGTCGCTGGTTAGGTCAATCTCACTTGAATTAAAATTTCCACATCTTCCTTTTTCAAGATCAGTCATTTTACAAGATCAATCGAAAACAGTCATTTCACAGGTGATGTGTCGTTTCTGGACTGCTCAGTGACGGAGGGCACAGATCTCTGTGCCAACTAATGGCAAGAGGTTCCTGCTTTCTCAATCATCTTCTTAGAGGGTTCTGCTCAATGCTGTTTGTGAGTACAGACGAGGGAATCTGTCACATGTTGCACTCAGAGAAATGGCACCCAGGTATAACCACATGCAAAAGAAATGCCATACCCACTTCAGGGCACACTGCCAGGCACGGGGAGCTGGCAACCAGGGAGCGGCAGCAGTCTGCAGAAACTGGGGTGAAATCAGGCCTCATCCCCAGAGTTTGCAGGCTACTCGGGGAGATGAAACAATAATATGCGTGTAAGTCAAATCTGAAACAGTGAATGATAAAGTCAGAATAAATGGTGGGAAGGAAACAAGGTTGGGGCGGTGCTGAGGAGCAGGAGGGCATTGAGCTGGGGTCTTGAAAGATGGGGAGGTTTTGATGCAAAACAGTGTTTTAAAGCTTCATGCAAAGAAGGCAACTTGCAAGGAGGTCCTCTTGCTTTTAGCAGCCTTTTCTCTTCCACCTTCACTCACGTCTGACAGTATTTGAAAGGGCTCAGAAACGAGGCGCGTTCTCTTAGCTTCAACAAGTCACGATTTTCTAGAGACCTACTCGAGGATCCCTCTCCTGTCTGCCCTTGGTATGACTCTAAGGAACAATTGCCTGGCCTTCTGAATTGGGAACTACTTAAAATAAAATGACTGTGTTTTATATGATGAATTCAATTCTTTTCTAATGAATTTTATCAGACTGCTCTTCTGAGCACATTGCAATATGGCAGTGCCGGACTATTTTCTAGCGTAAGAAAATAAATTAATTTAGGATTTTTTAATCACATTAAAACAATATTAAAACTCTGGCGTGTCTTTTACTAGCCCTTGGCTGGAGCACCCTGTGCTGTCGTTGACAGCCCAGCCGGGGGCTGCACTGTGGTCTGGCCCTGGATGCCTGGCGCAGCGTCACTCGTGGCATCAGCGGCTGTGGGTCTCGTGTATGCGCACGGGGACGGTAAGCTAGCTGTTCTGTGGCTTGCTCTCCAGAGTCAGGAGGTGTCATGCCATCTCGGCAGGGACGCAAGCACACATGTGCTCCCTGGTCTGTGATACTCACGGCCTTCCCTTCTGTCTCCAGACAGCCATGCCTGTCAACTGGTTACAAGGCTCTATAGAAAGCCGGGCTCACCCCTAACACGGCAGAGATGATGCAAGGCTACCAAGCCAGGCTCATTAGATGCCCTGCACTTGGGGGCCTCGGTCTGATTCCCTAACTCAAGGGAGCCTGCCTGTCTTAGATGGCATCTACTTGGACCATGGAAATTGCAGGCGAGACTTGAGGGTAGTAGGCTCATGGCCTGATCGGAAAGTGAGAAGCTACTTTGAAGGCTTTCCTTTTGCTTAGCTTGTCTGCTTTAGCAAGCCTCCCTTTCCTAGAGTTAATTCACAGTTAGTCTGTGGCTGGCCCTGATGCAGTATAGGAAGTCAGAAAGTGAAAGTGTCAGTTGCTTAGTTGTCTCTGATTCTTTGAGACCCCATGGACTGTAATCCGCCAGGCTCCTCTATCCATGGGATTCTCCAGGCAAGAATACTGGAGTGTATTACCATGAGCTCCAGGGGATCTTCCTGACCCAGGGATTGAACCTCGGTCTCTTACACTGCAGGTGAATTCTTTACCATCTGAGCTGCCACAGAAGCCCATAGGGGGTCAGAAGGGGTAAATATTTCATCTGAGATACCATACTGATGGTGGCAATGCTAGTGTTAAAGATACAGAAAGAAGGTATTCAAAACATGTTCATAAGTTCTCCCAGAGGCGTGTCTTGGCCATACTTGGCAGACCAGACACTCAAATCCAGGAATGTTCTAGAAAGTAGAAGGCACATAAATAACATAGTAGTCAAGAGCTAGGGACTGGTGCCTAATAGATTCCAACTAGGACGTGATGCCCAGGAAGCAACTGAACCCCACTGAGCTTCAGTCTTCTTCTCTGTAGGATGAGGGTGGGAATAGAAACTCCCTCAAAGGTTCATCACTCTATGGAATTTCAGTATCCAGAGGCAACAAGATTCCAGGAATATGAGATGGTGAAAAAGTCCAAGAGGACCCTCTGCTAAAGCCACTGCCCTCCTGGTTTCTATGAGACCACGGGCTCTGGGCCTTCTCCTCCTTCACTGGCTCCCCCTTCTTGGTGTTTTTTCTGACTCCTCTTCCTCATTTGCCCTCCTCAGGCTCTTCATGGTTCAATCCTGACCTCTTCCTGGGAGATCCCATCCTTCCTTATAGATTCCACCACGTGTCTGCTGGTGGTTCTTAGGCCCCTAAACTTCAGCCCACTTCTCTTCTCCAGAATGTTTACTCTAATATGCTATGGGACTCCTCCATGGGGAGACCTCACAACATCAAATTTAGGAGTTAACCTTGATTTCTCCCTTTCCTCAGTACTCCCATCTAGTTCACCAAAAAGCCCTGTCAATCCTATCTAAAAAATAAATCTAGAACCTCTCTTTCCTCCATCTTCACCCTTCACTGTGGGTGATCATCATCTCTTACGTGAGCTATGCTTAACTGATCTACTAGAACTTCCTCCAAACCAACTTGTACCCTTAAGCTAGAGTGAGCTTCTAGGACATAAATTATTTTAACATCTTTCAAAAGCTTTTCCTCCCCTTTGGATTGAAACTCAAGGCCCCTTAGCTACAAAGCCCAAATGATCAGGTCCATACACAACCTTCAGCTTCATCTCTCAGGCCCTGCTCCAACTGCATGGGTCTTCTCTCTGATCATTAAACCCTTCCGGCTGCTTGATACCACATGGTCTTTGAGTACTCAGGTCTCAACACCTAGAATGAATGACAAGCTCTCCCTTGACTATGCACACATACACACAGCTTTTCATGGCCAACTCCTCATTCATTAGGCCTTACTTGAAACATCATGCTCTCAGAGAGACAGTTACTGACCATCCAATCAATAATGGCTCATGACTCTATTATTCCCTCTCTCAGGGCCTTGCTCACTTCTTGTTGTTGTTGTTTAATTGCTAAATCTTGTCTGACTCTTTTGCGATCCCTGGACTGTAGCCTGCCAGGTTCCTCTGTCCATGGGATTTCCCAGGCAAGAAACTGGAGTGGGTTGCCATTTCCTTCTCCAGGGGAGCTTCCTGACCCAGGGATCAAACTCACGTCTCCTGCATTGGCAGGTAGACTCTACCACTGAGCCACCAGGGATGCCTGCTCACTTCTTAGCTATTATTTTAAAATGTGTGTGCTTAGTTTTTTCATCAGTTTTGGGTCCAATTCTCCCTCCCAACTGAGAATCTAGGCTTTCAGAGACCTTGTCTATTCTGCTTATGCTTTCATACTTCTGAGTACCACAATGTCCAACCCACAGAAGAGGTTCAATAGTATTTCTTGAATGAGGGAATGAAAAAATGCACAGATACATAAAATAAAAAGTACTAAGTAAGCATCAGTTTTCACTCATGTTCAGAATCTGTTTCTTGGGTCCAGACAGTCATTTCTTAGGTTCATTAGGGGTGTCAAAGACTTGGTTTAGTGGAATCTAACTTTACCAATTGCATGAGTTTTTTCCAGAGATTCCTTACAGTAGATAAGATCTTCTGAGCCCCTGTGAGAAGCCAGAAGTGATGCATGCAAGTGTGGCCTCCAGGGTGAAGAGCTGGACCTATCCTTTTGAAGAGCAGACTTAGTCTTTATCCCTGACCCCCCACCCCAATTTGGCCCAGTGGGGGGGGGGGGGGCTGTGTGTGTTTGTGTATGTGTCTGTGAGTATAGATGGTGATCCTCTTTGACAGATTGTTAGCAATTTTAAAATCTCCATCTTTACCGCTTATGAAAAAGCCATAGATGACAAATTTAAGGGATTTGTTAACAAATGCTAGTGATACATGTGGTCACTCCACTTCTCGGTGGAGACAGGACCACTGATTACTTTGGAAGAGAAACTAGGAAGAAGAAGACCCACATGATGCTGACAATTCAAGAGCCAGTGTGTAGAATGCAACTATAATCCCATCATCCAGACTTCCCTTGCAAAGATGACTGCATTTTGGAGCTGGCATCTTTCTGAGAGGCCTTGCTTGCCGAGTTTATCTGTTAGTTGTCACAAAGAAGCTGTTTCTAATGTTGGGAAATGCTTCGATGTTGGCAACCTTGGATCACAAGGATTTTTCTCCACCCTGCCATCTCCTTGTGTAGTAGTAAAAATATATATGTATCCTTTCACCTCGGGGACTCTGATTGTTAAACTATATAAATGAAAGAAATTGACTTTGAGCCTAAAAATAAATATATAACACAGAAATAGCTGATAAATGAATAAATATCTATCAGCATTATATTTCAAGATTTCCCAAAGATATCTGAAGAACACTTAATTGTTACTGAGTAATCAATTATTCAATTAACCTTCTTCTCATTGAATATATTTTTGATACAACTTTTTGAAGCTTCAGCTTTAAAAGGTTCCTATCGATTGAAAGTTTCAAGGCCATATGGCCTGAATATTGGATTTGTGCCGTCATGATTGACAGTGGACGCTGGTAATCACATGCAAATATTTCAGATGGTGTGAGTTTCAATGATGAGACTACAATGGTGATGCTCATTTTGTAGATAAATATATTTATGTACCTGTGAATGTATATACACATGTATGTACATACACAAAATATCTGCCTCCTGCATGCAGTTCCCCAGCCCTGTGCATACACACACAGCGACTGCTTCATTTAGTACAAACATTGACCAAATACAAGCCCCACTCCAGACGTGAGCCTAGCGTTCCGAAGAGTAACTGCATCATCTCGGAGGCCACCCGGTGATTCAGTGATTCGAGTTTTGGAAGTCTTCTATTTAAACAAGATAAGAGACTGGCAATGCTCTCAAATGCAAAAATTAAATTGCATGAGGCTTAAACTTGCAGGTTGAAAAAAGTCATTTCCATCCAAAGGGAATCTTTTCTGCTCTGTTTTGTCCCATTTTATTTTTCTAGAACCTTCTTAGGTAACCTTAGGTTTGTCAGAGCCTGCACTGACTTCTTTTCTTAATTTAATCTTTCTCCCAATGACAGTTTAATGTGTGAGTGTGTAGAATTAAGAGTGGTTATGATAATCTTGGGTGGTACAAGTAGTGTATGCAAAGAAATCTCTGCATTGTGTCATGTGGGCAAAGTCTGAGGCTACTGTAGCAGGTTCTGAACTCTTCCCTTGAAATAAGTAGTTTCAAGCTTTCTGGAGGCCAAGGAAGAAATGCATGTGTTAAACAGATACAAAATATGCAACCTCTTTCACCCAGAAATTCCACTTCTAGGCATTCACCCAAAGAAAATTACCTGATGTGTGGGGAAAGATTTTTCTATAGACATAATAATCATCACATCCCTTAAAACAGGGGAAACTTAGAAAACAACCCCCATGCCCAAGAAGAGGGATAAAGTTAAATAAATTCGGTGCCTCCACAGGAAGAAACACCATGTAGCCATAAAATTATATTGCAGAGGAATAATTAACGACATGGAGAAATATTGACAATACCTATAACATTTAGTGAAAAGCTGTATTTGAAGCATAAATTTTGTAAAAATATATATTTCTACATAGAAAAAAAAATAAAAAGATTGGATGATTTTACATTTAAAATGCCCAGGGGTCATTTCTAGGTATTGAGATAGTGGGAGATTATTATTCATTCTGTCTTTAAGCTTTTATTTTCCACATCTTCTATATATTTTACTAACAAACCCTGAAGATCTTGAAATTAGCATAGTTTAATAGCTCACGCTTACATTATTTGATGCACCCAACTTTCCTGAAAATGGTTTGCGATTGTGGAGACTCTCCTGACCCATCTCCAGCCCATGTTTCAGTGATCTCGCCCCCCAGCCCCCACTTTACAACATCTCCTCGGAAGCCACAGTACTGAGCTGTGGGTGCTAAGACGGGCCCCCCAGAACACAGTCATAATCAAGATATTAGCAAAGAGTTTCTGTCCTGAAAAATACCATAAACAGGCTCGGTTTGACCTCCTTAATGCAGGAGCACTTTAGTAATCTGCGCCTAATGATTTTTTACATTAAGCCCCAGCTTGTGTTGGGCCCTTGTGAGGCGCAGTAATTTAAGAACAGTCATTTTGCACATTCCGATCCCATTATGTTACATTGTTACTGAATAAAGACTGGTATTATGTTGCTCCCATAAAGGGCAGAAGTGGCCTGAATTTTATCTGCTGAACGAATCAATCTGGATTATGTCAGCTGAAAAGAATTGCGACTGCAGACTCTCCCGCAGATGGGGGGGACAGGGTTCTTTTTTTTTTTTTTAATGTATCTGGTAGTTCTGAATACATGATCTAAGATAATACCTTGTGGTGACTGAAAAGTAGTTTTTCTCTCTTATTTTTCAGTGAGGAGTGTACCAATTATCATTTCAACATCATGTATTAGGAGATCAATTGGGGACTGAAAGCCATTTCCCCATGTTAATACTCTGCTGTATTTAAGCCGCCCTGACGGGCTGTCGGGGCTGTGGGAAAAAGATTGAGCAAATAATGAGGAAAGAGCTTAGAAAACAGGCAGAGGGTGGGGCTTGGCAAGGGATGTGAACTATTCATCAACAACTCAACAAGGATGATGGAAATAATAAGTTCCCCTTAAAGAAAAAGGGGAAAGTTTTTTTTTTTTTTAAAGAAATAGTTTCCCCTAGGTAGGGGGTGGGGGGAAGAAAAACACATTTAACCCTAACTTTGTCCTGCTTCTCCATGAACTGATTTTAAACTTCCTGAAATCAGCCAATGCTTGCCTTTGAAATGGATAGTGCACGTTTAAACAGGGTGCATTCTTTAGCAATCAGTTTAAGAAAACAGTGTCTAATTTCCTGTCCATTTGTGCAAATTTCTTAGCATGTGGTAGTGTCATTTAATATCGAAGTACAGTAATGCTCTGCTTTAACGCAGGCAAATCCTTTGCGTGAAATAATTTGTGTGATCTTTGAACTGACCATGAATAAAATCAAGTCCTTACTCTGCACCCTTATTTATACGGTAGAGAAAACCTTTGAAACCCGAAGCCCTTCGGGATATGGTTTATGTATCCAGTAAGTTGCTTAAAATAATATAACTCTTGCATTTTATAAGTTTCCCCACACTCCTCTAGTCACCATTATGCAACCCCTTCCAAATATTTACCTTAGAAATGAATAGGCTTTTCTAATATTATTGTGCTCAGAGTTGCTAAATTTCCATTCAGCAGACCTAATTCCGCCATCTGCAAAGTTCTAGATTTTATAATACTTATAAGCTGTTTCTAATCTATTTTTACTGCCTTGTTCTGTCCTGAAATGTCAAAGAGTGCAGAATAGGTCTTGAAATTAACATGACAGTTAAGAAAGTTGGCAAGGTTTTACAGCAGATTGTGACATTAACAAAATACAAAGGAGAATGGTGAAATTAACATTAATGTATGCTTGCAGACACTATAAAAATCTATATGTCCATGATCAGGGAATTAAAAAATAGGCATGTTTTTAGGATGATGCTATTAAAGGCAGATCTTTACTATGAAAAGAAATTTCCATATGAAAAGCAACTTACTAAAAGTAATGCCGTAATCCCCTCTCTGGAATGAACAACAGGTTTATGGTCCTAGGTCAAGTAGGCATATGGCTGTCTCCGGTTGCCAATTTTTTTTTTTTTCCCCTAGGCTTCTTTAATCTGTGATAAAACTGCTTTGAAAGCACTAATAGCATTTTTTCACAGCTGTGAGGGAGATCATATGATAGATGTACCTAGAAGGGAGATCGTTTGTTTAGATTCACAGATTGAAAAAATAAATCACTTAGGGCCCACTTTTAATTTCATCATGGGAAGATTTCAAACAGTGCTTTCTAGAGGAATTCATATTGTCTCTCTCTCTCCCTCTCTCTCCCTCTCTCTTTCTGCAGCTGCCAGAATCTGCCTGTCCGGGCGTTCCTTGGTGATTGTCGTTGTATACACTATAATAATTTTGACCTTGGGCTGCTGTTTTACGAACACTGTGTTTTAGGAATGTGGAGTCTTGGTGTTTGAATCATGCTAGGATGATTCTGAGGACTGGGTGAATGTGCAGACTGTGATCCCATCACTGGACCTAGACCCCGGCTCTTTCTTCTGTCTGTGTGATCTCGGGCCACCTACTTAACTTCTCTGAACCTCAGATTCCTCATCCAAAAAAGAGGGAAACAAAAACATTGACCGGTCCAGCGGTAGCTGTCTTCGAACAGCATATGTATATATGAAAGTCCTCACCACATAGTAACTGTGATTTATGCAGTTGTTTATGTTTTGAATCTAAGAGTGGGAAAACTCAGTGAGGGTGGGGGTCGGGGAAGAAAATCTGGGCCTTCGAACACACTCTGCTTCCTGTGGAGTTGGTGCAGCTGGCATCAAAGAGCATGTTCTGCTATAAAAATCTCTGATCCTACTTGCCCTCTGGACACCTCCCAGTCGGGAGTGCTGAACCCCGGGCTGCCGGCCCAAGTTCTTGGGTCCAGCAGCTTTTCCCTTAACTACTCCAGGCCTCCACATATCCAGCTGTAAAGAGGGCACAGGGCTTCCCAGATGGTGCTCATGGTAAAGAACCTGCCTGCCAATGCAGGAGACATAAGAGAGGTGGGTTCGATCCCTGGGTCCAGAAGAACCCCTGGAGGAAGGCATGGCAACCCACTCCAGCATTCTTGCCTGGAGAATCCCATGGACAGAGGAGCCTGGCGGGCTACAGCCCATAGGGATGCAGAGAGTCAGACAGGACTGAAGCAACTTTGCACACACACAAACAGGGTACAAGCCTGCCTCCTGCAGGGGCTGGGAGAGCAAAGCCAGTTATTCAATAGAAAGCCCTTTGAATTCTAAAAAAAAAAAAAAATAATAAAAAATCACATTTTTTAAAAAAGGAGAAAGTTTAAAGAACAGTAAGTAATGCAGTGTTTTCTGAGCTGTCTTGGGGGGTGGGGGGTGGGGGGACTTGGCTCTGCTGCTCTGTGCCAGCCGTGGGGCAGGTCCCAGGAGGTAACTCAGCCCAGCCTTGAGACACCGGGTCCTGTGCAGGGGAGCCGCTGCTGCCCTGCCTTCCCTGCCTGCCTGAGCTTGGGGCTTTCCAGGGCGGTGGGGGGTGCTCCTGGAGGAGATCCTGGCTGTCTGTCCGAAGGCCCAGGACAGGTAAATGCCCAAGGGGCCAAGCCCGGTGTTCCTCCAGCTGGACAGGGCACTCCTGCAAATAAAGTGAGGGACAGGCAGTCATGAGGAGCCTTTTTGCGGCCCCGGCCTCTTCGTTGGGGGGGTGGGGGTAGGGGTGGGGGGCGGTGCTCCCAGGCAGTGGGCAGGTTCACATGGGGTCAGAGGGCTGAGGGAAAAGAAGAGGTCATTGGCTAGAGGCAGGCATGCATGCAAACACGTGTGCATGCGTGCTCACTGGCTCACCTTACTCTTCTCTCCAGGAGACACTGTCCTCGGCCGCCCTGCCTTCTCCCAGCAGTGGGTGTGGGCCTGCCTCCTTCTCTCCTCGTGAACACAGGCACTGATGCCCTCGGTGCTTCTTGTCCTTGATGCCTTGGGTCTCTTGGGCCCTCCTTCTGCGTTCCTTTCACGTCCTGGCCAGGCTGGGCATCCTCTTCCCCGCATTCTACCCGATCCTTTCCTGGAGATGCTGGCCGGCGCTGACTGCGCTCACCTCCTTCCACCAGCAGATGGCGCTCTCTGCTCAGCAATGAGGCCCACGTGTGCGTTTAGGATAAAATCTAACCTGTTTGTCTCCCTTTGGGCGCCAGGCCATCTGAGCCTTAGGGGGGATGCTCTCGGAGCAGCCCCGTGTCCTGCACAGAAGCCCAGGCCTGGGGTGAAGAGCGGTGTCGGGTGTCTGGTCTGGTTCCCTGCTTCAGGCTGGGGCTCAGGGATGTGTTTTAATTGCTTCATTTGCTTAAAAATGAACTTACCCACATTAAAAATTCAAGGTATATAACAGCATCACAGGCAATCTGGAAAAGTCAGAAGACGCAGTGACAGGGGACCCATGAGCCACAAGGGGTCAGCACTGAGCGCCCTCTGTCCCCGGGGCGGGCCAGGCGCTCTCGGCTGGACCCACTTCTGACATGACTGCAGTCTGTCCCGTGAGTCGGGGACCTCAAGCAGACTACGCTTGTTAGGGTCTCGCGAGATCATAAGAGCAACAACTGTTCATCGGGCACCTGATGTGCGTCGGGCCTTCTCCGTAGCAGCGGTTCATTTACTCCTTGGGCAGGTGTGACTGTGCCCATTGCATGGGAAGGGAAACTGAGGTCCGGAGGCACTGTGGCACGCCCCAGTCAGCATAACAGGGACCGGTGCCCGGGGAACGCCAGGCCTTCGGGGGCGGGAGGGGCACTTGCGCCCCCCTGAGTTCACCCCCCTTCCCAGGGTCTCTCCACCGCTGTCTCCTAGCCCCCACGTCCATTGCTAGTCCAGGAGACCTTGTCCCTGCTGAAGCTGCCTGCTGGGGGTGTGGCGGGGGGTGGGAGACCCCAGGGTGACAAAGTGCCCCTGCAGATCTGAAGCAAGATTAACTGAAGGCAATGATAAAGACTGTGTGTAAGACGTCAGGAGACTAGATTTCAGTTAGTTGTTTTTTTTTTAATAGCAAGAAATAAGGTAATTCCAATTTTTAGGTGCCCAGACTAAATGAATGCCTACCTGCTCTGGAAGCCAGGCATCTGTCAGGTTGTCTTAGATGGATGGTGGTAGGTGAATGCCTACCAGCCCATTTATAACAGCGGTTGTGGTAGCAGATTATAATAGTGGACAGTGGAACACACACTGTCTTGAGGGCTACAGTGTGATAGGAAACTATGCTATGAGCCTCACATATTTTAGATCATTTTATCCTCAAACCCTGTGAAGTATGAATTATTATTAGCCTCATTTCACAAATTAGGAAATACAGGCTCAGAGAGGTTAAGTAACTTGTCTAAGGTCACACAGCTGGTGACCAGTAGAGTCAGATTTGAAATCATGTCTGCAGGGCACCATCATTTCAAGGCATTTTATTTCAATGGGCATGTAATTTGCCTCTGAAATGACTGCAGTGCTCTTTAGAAGTGCTAACTGCCCTGAGCTATCTGGATGCCTCTTGGATGTTAAGTGCAATATTAGACAAAAATTTAATTCTTCAGTTCATGTTAATGGTCTTGGCCGCATTTTCTCCCTCTCCAGGAAACAATTTTTGCACAATTAGAACATTTACCCTAGAGATGCTCTTCCAAATTTGGCTGAGTGCCCCTAGAGTGGCAGTTCCTGACCTTGACTTAAAGATCTAAGTAGCTTTTCTTTGGGGTTGGGAGTTGAGGTTTTCTCTCCTTTTGCTTGCAGAATGGTTCTAGCATCCCCGGGTCAAATGATGGGACCCTTCTAGACAGTTTTCCCCAACCCCTAGTAAGGCTACAGATACCTCATGCTGTGTGTGGGTACAGGGACAGCTCCTGAGTATGGGGGTTCCATCCAGGACTCTGGGGTCCAGGTTAGGGGTCACTGCAGCCCCAGGAAGCTCCAGTAATGGCAATATCTAAGGTGGGCCCCATTTCCTTGCTTTAGAGTTGACCTAGGTCTGTGCTGGGGCTTGGAGGCCAGCTTCAGGTTCTGCCCTGCCTCAAGTGCTGATACCGCTCAGAGGCTGTGTGTCCCTTCTATACGGAGGACTCACAGTGCTGGCCCCCTAAGTCCTGGCCAGGTGAGGGACAGCAGGGAATATCCCAGTTCCCAGCCTGGGGAGAAAGCCTTTAGCTGCCATCATCACTGGAGCTGTCAACATGCAATCCCCCCTTCTCAGCTCACTCTCCTGAGGGCCTCCAGGGTGCAAAATGCACCCAGGGCCTTGCTGGTGCAAAATGCAAGACATCTGAGGAGCTTCCATTTAATTTGGAAAGGGATCTCGCCTTGGATGTCCAGAAGAAGGCACCAGGCCCCTGAGGAGAAGGACTGATCACAGCTCAGGGAGTGTGAGTTTTGAATGGGTAGCAGGAACAGGTGACTTTGGGGGGGCCCTTAAGTGCCAGGGCATTGGTCCCAGGGCAGCCCATGGAGTTATCAGTGGGGCGGGCCGGAGGCTTTGCAGAGCCCAGCTATATCATTCCTGGAGGCAGCAGGAGCAGAGCTCAGACTGTCTCTTGGAAGTGATGTCCTGGCTAGCGGGAGCAAGCATGTAGTTTCGGAGAGGAACTACAAGCAATTTTGGGAAATGCCTCTTGTCCAGTCAGGCCCCTCATTTCTATTCCTCACTCACTTCCCCGAACTGAACATCTGGCAGGCTGAGCTGTGCAGATGTGTTCCAAGGACCCTTAGAGATAGCTAAGAGCTTGGAGTCCCCTGCTTGAGGGAGGAGCCACCCACATCCCCACTCTTTCTGGAAGGCTGCCTGTCCACCTTTGGCATCCCCGAGAACTCAGCCTCAGTGTCCAACCTGACTGAAGGAAGGAGGGAAATGCTTCTGGGGAATCAGGGTCTGCAGGCGGGTGGGACGTTCCAGACGGCTCCCTTTCCCAGGTCAAGGACTCGATGGCAGGAATCCGAGATGGCCACAAGAGGGCGCCCGAGGCCTGCAGAAAGCATCCTGCTCAGTCCCTTCAGTCGTGTCCGACTCTGTGCGACCCCATTCCCTGCAGCTCCAGGCTCCTCTGTCCGCGGGATTCTGCAGGCAGGAATACTGGAGTGGGTTGCCGTTTCCTTCTCCAGGGGATCTTCCCGACCCAGGGATCAAACCCGCGTCTCTTACATCTCCTGCCTTAGCAGGCAGGTTCTTTACCACTACACACACCTGGGAAACTGGGCTCCATTTCTAGAAAACCTGGAAGATTGCTCTATGAGAGGAGTTGTGAGGGAACGGTGTGTTCAACTAATAAAGGTCCGTATTGACCATCGCCGGCGTGTTGGGAAAAGATATGGGGCTAAAATTGCTCTTACTTTTGGAAAAAATCAACAGAGAAAAGACATCAGGGTAGTCACTTTGTTCAATTCTGTATTAATGGAGACAGGCTGCATTTATGGAGCATCTGCTGTATGCAAAGTTTGAGGGTATGATGTGGGCAAGACAGAGCTGTCCCTTCCTCCCACAGAACACAGGGGAAAGAGCTGGGCCCAGTCCCCACTCCACGTCCAGACCCACACCTACCTGGTCCAGCATCTCCCACTCTGTCACTTTCCCCGGAAGGGAGAGAGCCCAGATTCAAAGGCCTTAGCATGAGGCTTAACTGGCCTGAGTGCCTTGGCGTGGGAGTCTGGGCCCACTCTCTATCCTTGGGATTCTCAACAAGGATAAAGGGCGTTTCAAGACAGGTGGGGTCGAAGGGAGATTGGAGTTTGCCTTCAGGTTGGGTTTGAATCCTGTCCTCACTAGCTATGCACCCTGGGGGAGCCATGCGCTCCTCTGGGTGGCAGAGTTCTGCTTGTAAAGCTGGTAGGGTCTCAGTTACTGCTCCAGCTTAGGGCAGACAGGTAGCTCGAGTGAAAAGATCTATGCAGAGAAGCCTCTTTAGCCTGATGCTGGTGCAGGGTAAGGATTTTGCAACAGAGGCTATTATTATTATTGACATCATTGTTGTTGTATCCTAGGCCCTGCCAGGCGAGTCCTGGGAGATTCCAGGATCCTGGGGGTGGCCAGTGGGTCATTCACAATGAAGAGAGCTTTGTTTTCTTTATTGGGGGAGCATCTTCAATGCTGCATCTGTGGAGTCAGAACCCAGGAGACCCTTCTGGAGCGGGCCCTGGTTCCTCAGTGTCCCTGTGGCAGGTCTGAAATCGGGAGCTGTCCTGGGGCCGGTCCCGTCCGTCGGTGCAAGAGCACGATCTGTTGGTTCTCTCCATTTCACGGCCACATCCTGCTCCTCCATCCTCTGCTCTTCTCCCCATCAGATCCTGCCCGGCCCCAGGATCCACTTCGCATCTCCTGAGACATCCTCCCTCGCACTCATTCTCTTGCTCAGTCATTCATCCACTTCCCATTCACTCAGCGCATGTGCAGGTCAGGCCCACGGCAGGCCCTGGGACAAGGAGGATGCGCAGATCTTCATTCCTGTCCACAAGGAGATGGTGGGTGCAGGCATGTGAGTGTGTGGCGGGTGCCCTTGGGCTCTGCCCGCCTGACCTGTATTCAGGCCTGAGACTGGGGAAGGGGGCCAAGGGAGGTTCCTGAAGGAAGAGCCAGTCTGAGTTCTGGAGGGCTGAGCGGGGTGACCGTGACCGACGTGTCCTGGCTGAGGACATAGCATGCAGTGACGGGCCCGGCTTGGGGCTGACGGGGTCCTGGGGCTGATGTGGGAGGGCAGTTTGGAGGTGGAGGCAGGGACAGGGGTCTGTAGAGAGACAGAGGCCGAGTCATGGAGATCTGGTCAACCCGAAGGAGATGTTGGTGGCCTCGTCTGAGTGGCTCTGGGCTGCCGAGGGCTAGGGCAGGGATAAATGGGGGAGGGGGGAATGGGGCAGGGCGGAGGTCCCGAGCTGGGTGAGGACCTGGCCCAGGCTGGGGGGAGGTGGCAGGGAGGCTCTAACTCATGAGCACCCGCCCTGCCTCATGAAGCCCTAGCATAGACAGACGCAGTGGTGAACAGCTGAGAGCCTCCTTCCAGGCCTCATGCAGCAGGCAGGACGGCAGGAGGTCCCGTGGGCACCAGGCTGGGGCACAGGGCTGCCCCCCAGCCACCAGACAACTGTCCATACTGAGTCTGGACGTTTCCACGTCAGCCGGACTCTGAGGACTGGGGTCTGTGGGACCCTGGGAACCCAGTGCACCCAGCCCAGACCAAGCCACTTACTAGAGGTCCTAACTGGGGCCAAGAATATTTTATTCCAAACAAGCTTGATTACACGGCCAGAGATACTGAACCTAGACAGAAGCAAGTAACTTCCCTCTCTTGTGAAACTCAGAACTTCTGGTGTGTGGTCATCAGCGGATGCTGCCTCCTTTGGTGGTGGTCTGCAGAATGTCCTGGGGTATTCTAGGGCTGTTGCTACCAAGTTCCATCACTGATAGTCCTGAGTTTACCACCAAATGTAATATTTTATACATGAATACACATATTTGTAGTATCAGTGAACATATCAGCTAGGTGCTAAAAGAGTTCTGAGGGCTGGCCTGGCCATCAGATTCGATCTGGGGCATTGTTTCCACAGAAAAGTGTGTTCTGAAGTTTGTTCAGAAAACAGGATCAGAGCTGAGAGAGACTTCCCCTCCCCTCCACCAACATTTCCTCCTCACTTGTAACGATGCGTTCATCCTGGTTCACTCAGTTCCTAGCTTGAGGATCTGTTAGAAAGAGCACTGGAATGCAACGATGAGAAGTCCTGGTTTGAAAACAAACAAAAACACGCAAACAAAACCAGTCCCCACTTAGCGCTTCTGTGACCTTAGTCCTTTGCTTGGATGCTTTCAGAATCAGGCGCTGAGACAAGGATTTCCCTACAGTTAGTCTTTGGGGGAGAAGGTCCTAGTAAGGATGAGGCAGGGGTGGGGACATGAGGCAGGAAGCAGGGGCTGAGATGTAACTCATTTTGGAGCAGGTTAGTGCTCTGGGGGAGGGGGCTCAGGCCTGCTGGGGACCCTCTGAGCACCAACGCGGGTTGTGCCTGAACTGTCCCACTGAGGCCCATGGGAGCTGGGCGTTTATAAACCAGCCCTTTGGTTGAGTGAATCTAGTGCTTCAAACCAATGTGATCCCTGGGCTGGAAAACAGCCTCAGAGACCCTGCAGCCTTTAGCACATGTGGGAACAGGCCTGAGACCCAAGGAGCCTCACCTTGGAGCCTCAGTTGCCTGGCCTGCAAGGTCAGCGGTTCCGTCCTCCCAGGACCTTCTGGGATAGTGAAAGGGATGTGCCGAGCCCGGGGCTGGCGCTTGCGAGGCGCTGCCGACATCACGCTTCTTTCATTGCTCTTCTGTGTGGTCTTCCTCTTTCCTGACTCAAATACTCATCTTTCAGTTCATTTTCAAATCTTCCTTCTCCCCCGCCGGGGACGACTTTTGATGCCACATGCTTGGGTCCCGAGCACAACCAAGGTGTCCTCTTCGGATCTCAGAAGCTCACTTCCGCAGCCTGGTCTCCCCGCCTGGGTTTGCACGTGGGTAACCATAGCAGCGTCCTTGCATTGGCTGCCTGGCAGGTCCAGACACAGGGCTGTCGACCTTTCCTCCTCCTTGCCTCTCCGACCGAGGCCGCTGTGCCCACTGCCTCCTACCTCTGGGCTTACCGCTGCCACCCCACCCAGCACCTCTGTCCTGATAGACACACCTCCCGATTTCAGGTTCCCCATGTTTATGGCTAAAATATTACTGGTGACCGACACGCAGCCCCTTTCTCCTGCGTTGTCATTTTATGTTAATTGAATGCTCGTGTTAATCTAATAGAGTTTAGATTTATGTTGGGTTCTGTAGAGCATCATATTTTAATCAATACACATCCCAACGTTTAGATGGACAGATGAGAAAACCTGCTTCGTCTCTGCACTTGGGTTCCATCAGCTGTCAATAATTCCTAATTTGAATCCTTCAGACAGTCAGATTTATGGGTTTGAGTATATTGCATTCATCACAGAAATTAACTTTTGGGGGAAATGATGTGAAAGGTCACATAATGTCTCGAAGAGGCAGATATTGTGTTTCAGAGATGAAGAGCTCTGAAATATTTATCTGAGAGAAGTGGGCTAGCAGGGTGGTGGTGAGAAGGTTTCAGTCCCGGAGGTGGAGCTCTGTCAGGAGATGCCACTCCTTAGGGAGAACTGGCGTCACGCAATTCTGGGAAGAGCCGAGGTCTAGGGTGGTGCTGTCCATGGGCCACCGAGTGAGCAAGTGTCAGGCAAAAGTGGATGCCGCTAGCACATACAGTTCAGTTCAGTTCAGTTCAGTCCCTCAGTCATTTCCGACTCTTTGCGACCCCATGGGCTGCAGCACGCCAGGCTTCCCTGTCTATCACCAACTTCCGGAGCTTGCTCAAACTTATGTCCATTGAGTCAGTGATGCCATGCAACCATCTTATCCTCTGTTGTCCCCTTCTCCTCCTGCCTTCAATCTTTACCAGCAACAGGTAAAGTGAGTCAGTTCTTCGCATCAGGTGGCCAAAGTATTGGAGTTTCAGCTTCAACATCAGTCCTTCCAATGAATATTCAGGACTGATTTCTTTTAGGATTGACTGGTTGGATCTCCTTGCAGTCCAAGGGACTCTCAAGAGTCTTCTCCAACACTACAGTTCAAAAGCATCAATTCTTTGGCGCTCAGTTTTCTTTATAGTTCAACTCTCATATCCATACATGACTACTGGAAAAACCAAAGCTTTGACTAGATGGACATTTGTCAGCAAAGTATTGTCTCTGCCTCTTAATATGCTGTCTATGTTGGTCATAGCTTTTCTTCCAAGGAGCAAGTGTCTTTTAATTTCATGGCTGCAGTCACCATCTGCTGTGATTTTGGCGCCCCCCAAAATAAAGTCTGTCACTGTTTCCACTATTTCCCCATCTACTTGCCATGAAGTGATGGGACCAGATGCCATGATCTTCATTTTCTGAATGTTGAGTTGTTTTTTTTTTTTTTTGCTGAACATTCTGAAAAAGATCTTTTATGTTTTTATTTTATTTTTCCATTTATTTTTATTAGTTGCAGGCTAATTACTTTAAAATATTGTAGTGGTTTTTGCCATACATTGACATGAATCAGCCATGGATTTATATGTATTCCCCATCCCCGTATATCTACCTAAAGAAACAAGAGACCTATATATAGAAAACTATAAAACACTGATGAAAGAAATCAAAGAGGACAAAAAGATGGAGAAACATACTGTGTTCATGGATTGGAAGAATCAATATTGTCAAAATGACTATACTACCCAAAGCAACCTATAGATTCAATGCAATCCCTATCAAGTTACCAACGGTATTTTTCACAGAACTAGAACAGATAATTTCACAATTTTTATGGAAATACAAAAAACATCGAATGGCCAAAGCAATCTTGAGAAAGAAGAATGGAACTGGAGGAATCAACCTGCCTGACTTCAGACTGTACTACAAAGCCACAGTCATCAAGACAGTATGGCACTGGCACAAAGACAGAAATATAGATCAATGGAACAGAATAGAAAGCCCAGAGATAAATCCACGAACCTATGGTCACCTTATCTTTGACAAAGGAGGCAAGAATATACAATGGAAAAAAGACAACCTCTTTAACAAGTGGTGCTGGGAAAACTGGTCAACCACTTGTAAAAGAATGAAACTAGAACACTTTCTAACACCATACACAAAAATAAACTCAAAATGGATTAAAGATCTAAATGTAAGACCAGAAACTATAAAACTCCTAGAGGAGAACATAGGCAAAACACTCTGCAACATAAATCACAGCAGGATCCTCTATGACCCACCTCCCAGAATATTGGAAATAAAAGCAAAAATAAACAAATGGAACCTAATTAAACTTAAAAGCTTTTGCATAACAAAGGAAACTATAAGCAAGGTGAAAAGACAGCCCTCAGATTGGGAGAAAATAATAGCAAACAAAGCAACAGACAAAGGATTAATCTCAAAAATATACAAGCAACTCCTGCAGCTCAATTCCAGAAAAATAATTGACCCAATCAAAAAATGGGCCAAAGAACTAAACAGACATTTCTCCGAAGAAGAGATACAGATGGCTAACAAACACATGAAAAGATGCTCAACATCACTCATTATCAGAGAAATGCAAATCAAAACCACAATGAGGTACCATTACACGCCAGTCAGGATGGCTGCTATCCAAAAGTCTACAAGCAATAAATGCTGGAGAGGGTGTGGAGAAAAGGGAACCCTCTTACACTGTTGGTGGGAATGCAAACTAGTACAGCCACTATGAATGTTATAGTTTTAAGCCAACCTTTTCTCTCTCCTCTTTCACTTTCATCAAGAGGCTCTTTAGTTCTTCTTTGCTTTCTGCCATTAGGGTGGTGTCATCTGTGTATCTGAGATTATTGAGATTTCTCCCAGCAATCTTAATTGCAGCTTGTGCTTCATCCAATCTGGCATTTTGCATGATATACTCTGCATATAAGTTAAATAAGCAGAGTGACAACGCACAACTTTGACGCACTCTTTTCCCTATTTGGACCCAGTCTGTTGTTCCATGTCTGGTTCTAACTGTTACTTCTTGACCTGCGTACAGTTTTCTCAGGAGGCAGGTAAGGTAGTCTGGTATTCCTGTCTCCAACATATATACAGTACTATGTATAAACCAGATGATCAACCAGGACCAGTATGTACAACATAGGGAACTCTACTCAATACTCTATAATAACCTCTATGGGAAAAGCATCTGAAAAAAAATAGATACATGGATATGTGTAACTGAATCACTTTGCTATACACCTGAAATTAACACAACTTTGTAAATCAGCTATACTCCTGCATAAAATAAGGATTAAATTTTGAAAAGTGGTTTCCATTCACATCAAGTGGAGGACTCTTCTCCTCTGGAATTCTGCTTCCCCTCTGTCCTGGAGGTTTCTCTGGAATCAGATCCTGCATGAAGGATTGGCCTGGTGTGGGCTGGTGACCTGTAGGGAAGAGAACAGAGGCTGGGGGCTGCTGGAGCTTTGGGGAAACACTCCTTCAAATTACCTGGGGGAGGGGGCCCACCGGAGGTTGGGTTGAGGGCCCCTTCTGGGGACATGAACTCTCGGACACTTCCTGCTCGTCCTGCCCACTGGCCAGGCAGTCTCTGCAGCCGGGGAGAGAGTTTATCAAAGCCTCAGGTGCTGCAGCCATGCTCACGGGAGGCAGACATGAGTGTTTGGAGCCTCGGGACTAGGAGACAGGGTGCTCGGACCAGCGGTGCTCAGAGTGCAGGTGAAGATGGCAGGTGGCTGCTGGGCACTGGCATGGGCCCCCTGCCTACCTGTCTGCCTTGCCAAACCCCTACCCCCGAGAAACCATAGCAGCTGAAAGTGGCTGGAAGGCTGCACTCTCAGGGCTCCTTAAGTGATGTAGAAGACGGTCCAGCGCTTCCTGGGACTTAGTTTTCCTCTTACAGCTTTACTTCCTGTAGCATCTGTATGGCATCCCCTGTTAGTCTTGGAGTCCTTTTGTGCCGCATCTGGGGAACTGGAGATGCACCGAGACGCTGGGTGCTCCCAGACCCCTGTGCAGAGATTTATTTTGGGGTAGGGGCTGCTCATCTCTCTTTTTGTATGTGAAGGTGAAAGTCACTCAGTCGTGTCCGACTCTTTGCAACCCCATGGACTATACAGTTCATGGAATTCTCCAGCCCACAATACTGGAGTGGGTAGCCCTTCTCTTCTCCAGGGAATCTTCCCAACCCAGGGGTCGAACCCAGGTCTCCTGCATTACAGGCGGATTCTTTACCAATGGAACACTCAGCTCCCATTTCTGTGTGGAGATAAGCAGAAGGACTTGGTCTGGAGTTTGCTGTCTCAAGTGAGCCTAAGACCACCACTGATGGACCCGAAGCAGGTTTCTGTAGCCAGTGAGAGGAAGCCTTGAAGAGAGCCCCAGGGAGACCAGGCAGAGCTGGGCAGCTTCTTGGCTGCATTCTCTGCTAGAGTTCTGTTTGTTTCCACTTGATTTGCAGAGGGAAAGGCAGTGAGAGCCGCCTGAGTTCTGCATGTCCTGGCACCCACAGGAAGGATGGGGCATCGGTTGACCTCCCCAGTCTAGCTGCTCTGCACCCAGAGGAAGTATTTTCAGGGCTGGAGAGGAGACGGTCCTCTGGGAGCTTCTCTATGCAAGATGTGGCTGATCAGTAGTGAGCTCTCACACAGACACGCACTGGCTTTTAAACTCTGAACACTGTAACTGAGAAATTCGTAGCACTTGGTGTCTTTGGAGGCATTCTTTTGTGAGCTCTCCAAAAATGGTGTCCTTGTGAACCCTTGTGCATAAAGTCTTATGCGTTCTGATTAGACTCCATGGCAATTTGTGGATCGGTAAATAATGTGGCTTCCACCTGTCACGCCCATGTGGCTTCCAGCTCTCTTTGCCATGTCCCGGGAAGCATGCTCACCAGGAGAGGGGGAGTCTTTACATAGACAGCATTATTTGGGGACATATCCGTATTTGCAAAAATCCATTACAACCCCATTGTTGTGGGAGATGCAGTTAATAATGAAGGTAGCAAAAAATATGATTTTAAATCAGTTTAATAAAATTATTCAAGTAGATTTTAAATCATTTTTACAGTTGATTTAACATTTGTGACTGGTTTATAGATTATGATATAGGATGGTGTTTGCATCTTTGCAATTTTATTCCAATTTAGAAACAGTACAAATATTAATTTTTGCTTCAATAATGGAGCCTTTGAGAATTAAACTTGTCTTTTCTCAACACACATTTTATGAAAATGATTTTAATATGATTTTTTAATATATTTTTGAGGAACCTCTTGCAGGAAGCCCTTTAACAAGGACTGAAATGGAAGTCTCTTCTTGGAAGTTTCTCTTGAGACAAAGGGGGACAGTTTTCAGGGAGCAGGGTTTCTTTGTGGGAGACCTGACGCTTTCTCTACAATCGAAGAAAGTTTGGAAGCTTCTAGAAAACGTTTCACAGGCATTAGGAGCCCAATTACAGTAAACACTGATTGGTAACCATTGGGTTACCTTGGTTACTGTGGGGCCGCCACAGGAGGCTGGGTCTGTGGAGAAGTCAGACGCCCGGCTGGTGCTGGGGGAGACTGGGGCTCTTGTGGGTGCAGCTTTTGTTCTCCTGGTTGGTGGGGACTGGCCACTTCTCAGCTTCGTGGTCTCAGCAGCTAGGTGACCCGTGTGCAGGTGTTACCTGGTCGTGTTAATTTGGCCTCTTAAGGGCCTCCTGTCAGCCTGTGATGAACCTACAGAGCAGAGTGGCAGGCTGCAAGGACGGGACCCCGGCCCCTCACCTCCCCAGAGGGGTCACGCTTGGCCCTCCGGCCGTCCCGCAGAACTGGCTGCGGTGGTCATGGCACCCCCATCTCAGCCCAGTCTACTGTGGGGAGGGCGTCCACTCTCTCCAACGCGGGGCGTGGCTCCCAGCCTGGAGTCTCAGTGGGAAGAGCTTCTCTGGGGGCCAGAAAAGCTGGCATCACACTGACCTGCTACAGGGCCTGTCTGAGCCTGACCCGTGGGAGCTGCACGTCCTGCGAACTGTCTGACGCAGGGACTGAGGCAGCCAACCCTTCTCGTCAGACGGGGATTTTTGTCTTCCTTTTACAAATCCCCTGAGGACTTCGGCACGCAGCCTGGATCTAAGTCAGGGCCACACGTGCGGACCATCCTCTCAGGTCTGGGGGGATTTGGCGAATCCTGAGTGGGAGCGAGGGCCCTTGGAGAAGGCCTGGCGTTCTCGCCTCCTCTGGGCGCAGGGCTCCCTGCGTGGGAGCACGGCAGCCTCCAGCATCACCCTGAATCACAGCGTTTTCTCCCCTGGGAGCGGAGGAGGCAGAGTTTAGAGACCTCTCCCTGAAGCGGTGGAGAACATCAAAACCGTGAGCAGTCAATGGGAGTTTCTATCTAAGAAACAAAATGTGTCAAGAGGGCCTAAAGTGAGAAAACAGCCTGGGACATGTCCACAAAAGAGCGGTATGTGGAGCATCTAGAAAGAATCAATAACAACCATCTAGAGCGCCTAGAAAGAATTAATGATGACGGAGAGAAGCCAGGGGAAGGTGTCTTCAGGTGCCTCACGAGGGTAACAACTTTCTTCTGCAAGAAGGTGGGCCAGTTTCTGGTGATGAGTGTGAGGTGCTCAGGATGTGGGGGCAGGCTCGGCTCCAGGGGCTCGGGGACCCTGGCAGTGGTCAGAGAGGCTCGTGACCGGCAAGGTTTCCCTCCCGAGGCGTCCGTCTTAGCATTGGTCAGAGGCCAGAGCTGAAAGGAGAGCTGTCCAGCCCTTGACTCTGGACTTGGGGACAGCAGTGCACAAGGCTGGATCTTCCCACTCTGAGCTGGCCCTTCACACATCACATCATGGGACTTCCCAGGCAGCTCGGTGGTAAAGAATCCACCTGCCAATTCAGGAGCAGCAGCAGACTCGGGTTTGATCCCTGGGTCGGGAAGATGCCCTGGAGGAGGAAATGGCAACCCACGATGGTAGTCTTGCCGGAAAAATTCCGTGGACAGAGGAGCCTGGCAGGCTACAGTCCATGGGGTTGCAAAGAGTCGACATGACCTAGCAACGGAGCACCCACGCACATCACATCACCTCTCAGGAAGGAGCCACCAGGCCCAGCTGAGTGTTCAGCTCAGCTCACAGCACAGGAGACTGTGGGAACCTGAGATAAGAAACCCAGTGCATTTCAACTGCAGGTCCGGAGCAGAGCTCAGACCCCAGCCTCTGCCATGGCTGCTGGACCCTTAGGCAGGGGGTGGGCACTGGGAGACATCAATGTGCCCCCCACCTGACTGAGCTAAGAATCATCCCAGGGCTTAGGATACATCCTGAATCCCACCGCCTCCCCAGGGCGGCAGCTGATGCGGAGAGCCTGGGAGCCCTATCCTATCAGGGCTCTGCCTCCCCGCCCCTGCCGGATGATTCTCTGCTCGGAGCTGTAAAGACAGGGCAAAGGGAAGGAGCTCTCAGTGCAAAGCCTGGAGGGTGCAGCAGGGCGGGGTGGGGCCTGCTGTTCTGGAATTTTCCCCCGGTTCCTGGGGCTCCCTGGTCTCCCCTCAACCTCCCCTACATCCGAGAGTATCTTTGCTTTCAGCTCTCCAGCAATCCACCCATTAAATCTTTGTTCACAATGAGGGAGGGGCATGTTGTGATCACTGCAGCTCCCCGTGGTGGCCCCCCTCAGCACGGAGCTCCCGGTGGGTGGGAGCGGTTCCCTTCCCTGGCAACAGGTGGTCCCCTAGAAGAAGAGGGGAGGGGGAGTTGAGCCCTAAATCCCTCTCCAAGCGCTTATCCAGGCACCAGCCTGATGTTTTATTTTTGAAAGTTAATCCATCTGCGCGGTGGATTACCAATAGTGCCTTCCTCTGTACTGTGGCTCCATGATCATCTCGGAAGGAGCAGAGGGCAGAGTCAGTGCCCGCCGCTGACTTACTGAGGAGGCGCCTGGGGCAAAGGAAGGAGCTGGTGGTGAGTGTGCTCGGCTGCGGCAGAAACAAGGCCTGTGGGGGGACCTCAGGAGCAAAGCCCACAGGGGGCCTGAGGGGCTCAGGGCTGCATTGCTCCCTCGGAAGCTGCCCCTTTGGAGCATGGCCCGTGCACAGAGGGTGCGGCTGGGCTGTTCTGGCTGGGCCCTGGGTGTGAGCCAGCAGCGGGGGGGATGTGAGGGCATGGCGGAATGTCACTGGCCAGGGCTCAGAGGCCCTGCCCGCAGCTTCCGTAGGAAGGTTACAGGCAGGTGTGTGTTGGCTCCTGACAGTCTGCACACCCCGGCGGCCTGGCCCCCACAGAGCCTCTGAAAGCCTGGAATTGGTAGTTAACATTTAAAACTCAAGGGATTTCACATAAAAATCTGCATTTCTGGCTCCTCTGGAAAATTTAGAGGTATTGCAACCCGCAGTCTGTTTGCTGCCAGGCAGTGGGCAGCCTAAGCTGGGCAGCTACTGCCCCTTCAGGGCTGGGGTCTCTACCCAGCCCCTCTTCCCCCAACCTACATCAGGAGCTTGGTGCACGGGTGGTGGGGTTCCTTGCCTTGGTGACCAGGGCTCAGTTTACCCGAGGTCCCCTCTACCGTGCATTCTGGCCAAGGCCCAGGCCCCTGAAGGGGGCAGGGAGGGGCAGGGGCACAGGCTAGGGCTGGGGTGGGTGGCACAGCCGAAGAGGAGTCAGGCTGAACAGAGAAAACTCTGGCAGGTCTGGACAGGGAGACCCTCTTGGCGCCTGGCTGTCACAACAGGAACAAAGAAGGGAGAGGCAGGGACCGATGGGCAGTCTACCCTCCCCTGAGCTGTCCAGCCTCCAGTCATCATGGACAGTTGTTACAGGACACTTGCCATGTGTGCCCTTCACCCACCCCAAGAACACCCCCTCTTCCCACCCTCACACCTGGACATCTTCCCAAGCCCTGCAATAGCCTAGCCTGCTGGGCTGCACTCCAGGGGGTATCCCGCTTGGTCTGAGACCCTCTGTAGATACAGAAAATCTGTTTTCGAGATTGAGACCCATGGAGCGGCTCACTGTTCAGTTGGCACCTAGCAAAGTAAGTAACCTCTGGAGGGGTCTTGATTTACCAGGCTTCAGGCAGAGCTGAGGATGGAAGTGGGAGACACAGTCACTTGGGACACAGCCTGAGTGTTCACGGTGGAAGGAGAGGCGCATGGTGGGCTGTGGAACACCACAGAGGACTTCCTGGTGGAGGGGGTATCTGAGCTGGCAAGGTTGGGGGTCCCCAGCAGAAAATGCAGTGACAGGGAGAACGCGTGGAACAAAGTGGAACGATTCCTTCCTCAGTGTTCCCGACCTGCTTTTGCTGGATGATGGAGCTGGGATGATGCTGGGATGTTGGCCTGGAAACACCTCAGGGCCCAAGGCCCCTCCTCCAGCTCTCAGGGTGGAGCCCCACCGGCCCAGGAGGCAGATGGCATTGAGAGTTTTCTTTTCTCTTCCTTGCCCATTGTCCTAATGGGGATTCCAGGAAGCCAGACTGCAGGCTGGTTTATGCGGCGGGAGACTGGTGCAAACCAGCCTCATTTGATGGGTCCTAATTACTTAGGAGCAGAGTGGCTTGAGCCTTCCTGTCCGTTTCCACGCTCTGGTCTCCGGGTACCCCCCGCCCCCGTAGCATCTCTACTGTGTGAGAGAGAACAGCACCTCCGTGAGAGAGAGGCTGCGATGGTGTCAGCCCAGCCAACGTGGGATACAACAGACGCTAATTGTGTCCCCGAGGAGGTTTCCTGAAGTTGGGGTCACTCCACTGTGTCTTTCCTAAGTGATTTGTGCATAATGGACAGTGAGAACTGGAAGGGGGAATGCTGGACACTCTCAACACAGTCAGCGGGTGGGTGGGCGGGCCGGGAAGGGGACACGGGAAGGGGTTTGGGGGCCCCAGGGCAGAAAAGCCGCCTCTCCAAATCCCCAAACCACTGGTGTCACCTTGATCCTGGACCCCTGACTCCTGAGCCCCAAGGCTGGGGTCTGCACAAGCCTGTCCCCAGTTGCCCTCAGTGTAAACCCACTGTGTGCCGAGGCCATTAGGACTGGTTGTGTGTTTCCTCGAGGTAGGAGTGATCTACTCAGAGGAATCACGAGATGTACAATCAGAATTGGTTTCTCTCCCAAAATATACATTCGTGCTGGTTGTGCGCACACGCAAAGCACCGTATAATTCACACAGGCAAGCGAACCAGCCCCATCTAGATTCTTGGGAAACGACCAGCTCTCAGATGAGCTGGCAGAGGGATACGATTCAGACATGACACCCATTTCTTTGGAAAGATGCCTTCCCCAACCCCACCCCCAGGGGCGAACGCGCCAATTGGGCATAACGTTAAGTAACATTGGCAGGGGGCACCTAGGGTCCCTCCCGGCACTGCTTCTGGGGTCTGCAAAGATGGTGTCTTTCTTCCCTGCGCTCCCTCTCTGCCTCCCCGCCGCCCCGGGCAAGAGTGGCGTTGGGGTCGGGGCGGTGGCACCTCTTTCCCTCTGCCACCTTCAGGCAGCACCTCCAGCCGCTGTGATGCCCTCTCTCCAGGAGTTGAAAGAATCACCTGTCTCTTTTTGGCACCAACACCCTCCTGAATGCCATGAGAAACCGGTGACCTTCACTCTGGTCTCCATGACGACAAGATGGTATATGTTTAATTAGTTCAGGCTTATTTTAGGACCAATTTTCTTTTATTTTAGGGCAATGCGAGCTATGATAACTGTAAGCATGTTTACGACGCGCGCGAGGCTTAGCTGAAATGTGCCAACAATTCTAGTCAAACAGATGGTGACCCCTGATTCAACTTGCCCTCTCATTCAATTATTCAGCTGTATTTAATTTTCCTCCGGGTGACTCACATGCCATGCCTCCATCTGTCCTCTAGGTGGCGGAAAAGACCATCTTTATGGATGCAATAAAATGTTGAAAGCCAGGTCTCGGGGAATTTTCTCAGCCTGGCCTTGGCTGCAGGAGAGGATAATGAATTTCAGCATTGGAACAATAGTTTCTGCCTAATATCAAATGATGTGAAAGGGTGGAAAAGAATTGGGTCAAATTGTATGTGATTTGGCCACAAGCTCTAAGTAATCTCCATTCTAATAAGAAATTTGAAAGACCTTCCAGGCTTAATATCCTCCCAAATAATTTGTTTGGAGTTCAAGGAGTATTAGAGTGTTAGAGCTGTTTTTATAATTGTGGAAATGTTCTGTTTTCATTTTGAAAACCTCTGCTATTTAATTTTTAGTGGTTGCCAGCCCACCTAGTCGGACTGGGGGTGGGGGTGGGGGGAAGCTGAGCAGAACCTCTGCTCTTTTCCTCTCAATATTCTCTGATCTTTCATGTTCTCGGGGCTTAGCATTCAGAGTTGAAAACTGGATGTCCCTGTAAAAAGACGCATGGAATTGCTCACTAAATATCTTTGCAAAGATATGACATTTCTAAGGAAGGAACCAAAGAAGCATGTGGTCACAACCCATACTCACTAAAGACTGGAATTTTTGGAACCTTTGGAAGATGAAACAATCTACTTAATTACCGCCTGCTCCACGCTGGTCCCCTAGCTCCCCAAACTCCTGCAATAGGAGGAGCTGTACCTCAGACACATTGTACTAACGCTTCCTATTAATAAACATAGCTGGGTTAATTAAAGCTTGAAATTCAGGCCTTTATTCATATCTCATTCAACTTAAGAATTCATACCTTTAACACTGCTTTCTGGTGGTTTTTTTTTTTTTTTGATTCATTAAGACAAGCTCATAGCACGTTACATGTATATTACCCCCTGGGGAATATCTCACTTTAGAAATCCTCTTGGAACATTGTATATCTTCCCTGTCCTGCGTTTGATCAAACCACAAATAAAAGCACCATGTGTCCAACCAAAACCAAGCGGGATCCACATGTGTGTGGAAGTATCAGTGCAGGGACCGCTTCCAAAGACAATAAATTTAATTTCCATGGATTAACGGGAGATCTACCTGAAAATGCTCAGTTCTCATTTCTGCTTAAGGGCAAAATCCTGGCGACGGAGAGGTTAAAACCACATGCATGGACTGTCTTCCTGGAACTTCATTTTAAAGGCTTGGTTTGGCTTGCTTTCCTGCTTTATTTTATCCAGCCAGGGCTTGGTTCAGTCGTTTCGCATTAAAGGGTCTGCATGTAAACCAGGAAATCTTTAGTTCAGGCAAGGGAGAGTGCTGTTGCGCATCACAGGATGACCTCATAGGGGCTGATGGCTTGGTGGGGAGAGCCACGCGACATCTGAGAGCTGACCCCACTGCCCAGCGAGGCGGCCTCCCCCAGCCTTGGAGGGCAGGCACAGTTGCTCCGTTTGTGGCTGGGACACTCACACTTAGCCTTGTGAGGCCATGTATGGTTTCAGTGAAGCTTCCAGGGGGTTAAGTGGGAGTGGGGGCGGTGGTGGTGGCTATCTCACTCACAGCGACTCAGGCCACGCAAACTGTATTTAAACACCTTTGCCCTCTCAAGGCTACTAGATTGGGCTGGTCACCTGTCTTGTCTTCTCAGAACCCTCTTACCGTTGGCACCACTAGATAACTTTGGGGGGGCTTTCCCAGACTCTCACAAAGAACTGGGTGCCAAGAGGGTACCAGTGCATCCCCCCGGAAAATCCGAGGTCCCATGGCATCTGTTTGCCAGGCTTCCCCCGCCTCCCCCGGGGATGCAAGGACAGCGAGACGGGGGCTTTGGAACAAGCCTCGGGCCTCTTAGAAGCGCCGTCACCTGTGCTCCTGGTCGCCCTGTCAGAGCTGCTGGAGACGCCAGTTGCGCAGAGACGCCCAGACATCTGGGGGCTCTTATGACTGGGGAGTGTTTTTATTTGTGTGTGTCTGGTGTGTACGCACAGGCTCGTATACACGAGAATCCCCGCTGATTTGTGGGGAAATCAAACGCTAGGATCTCCATCCGGTTTGGCTCCTTGCAAGCGGCACTTGGAGC
Source organism: Odocoileus virginianus (assembly GCF_023699985.2). Taxonomy (NCBI): domain Eukaryota; kingdom Metazoa; phylum Chordata; class Mammalia; order Artiodactyla; family Cervidae; genus Odocoileus; species Odocoileus virginianus. Next base: position 20,006,197 of record NC_069693.1, on the reverse strand, counting down.
AGGGTGGAGGCCACATCGAGGGAGCGAGGAAGCGGGGGCCGCCTGGAGAGGGGAAGGCAGGGGGCATGTGCAGTAGCCAAGTGAGGTTTAAAAAAATAAATAGTGAAAACGAGTCACGGCTTCTCTGGGCCTCTAGCTTCAGTCTGGGATTTGTCCATATTACATAATTGGTCGTGATGGTATCGGGCGTTAAAGAAGGGGTCCCGCGCAAAGTGCCGCCCAGGGGGTGGGGCCTGGGCCCCTCCAGGGCCGCCCTGACCTCCATCCCCCGCAGGCGCCCTGCCGCCCGCCCCCAGCCCCCACGGTGCTGTCCTGCCATCTTGCTGAGTTCCCAAGTTACTCTGCCGCCCGGAACATCATTTGTTTTTCTTTGTTCGGAAGACACGCTACATGAGCATTTGCGTGAGGCCATCTGTATCTTTACAAGCAAATAATGGGGCAGGTAGAGGCGGGTGGGTCAGGATCCTGACCCCGGGCCGGGCTCCTGCGTCATGGGGCGAAGGCCAGAGGAGGAAGTTCCTCCCTGGTGGGGCTCAGAACCCTGTCCCCGGGCCAGTGCTGGGGCCCACCGACCTCCCCTCCCCTCCTCTCCTGTCTCTGGCTCTGCCTCGCTGCTCCTGCAGCCTCGAGAGCCCTCCCAGTCCCGGGGAGGGTCGCTGGGAGGGGGAGCTATCTCTAGCCAACTCTTCAGCAGTAGCCAGCAGCCCCCAACTCCCAGGGACTGCCCCCCCTTTTTTGGAAAGGGCCAACTCTTTTTTTTTTTTTAATTTTTCCTGAAGGTGGCAGTGAAAGAAAAAAAATGATTCGCTTTGAAGATTTAGGAATTTTATTACAAAACAGATGGAGCCAGCGTCCCCTTCATCCTCTTGCGCCCAGGGGCACCGACAATGGAAACCCACAAAGTGATGCTCACCTGGGCCGGGCCACCCCTCTCCCCTCTGACTCCGTCGCCGGGGATAATAGAGGATCATAACGCTGGGGAGGGAGCGAAGCTCGCGGTCTGTCAGATACCTGCGCGTCTTCATGTCATCCGTCAGCATTGAGCCTCTCTGTCATCTCTCCTCAGCCTTCAGCGTCGCGCTCTCTCATCGTGTTCATTATCTCGGCTCAGGCCGGCCCTCCCCCCGCTCCCCCCATCCAGTAAATGCATCTTTGTGCAACTCTCAGTCTCCGATTATGAATCGATGATCATGTGGTATAAGAGAGATAGATGGCTTTTAGTTCCATCTTGTCTCCCCTAATTGTAAAATATTAGTTACATTACACTGTGTCTTTTGATTAATGGAACTTATTTGGAGTAGCCTATCCGAACCCTCCCCCTTCTAAAGTCCTCCACTGACTTTTGAGAATTGAGTGATTTCACTTAAAGCAGACAAATAGGCCCTTCAGCGGGGAGATAGTGAGACTGTGCTACTGTGGGCAAGACAGGCTCCCGGCGTTGCACGGAGCAGCCAGTGCCGAGAGAGGCTCCCAGGCCGGCCAGGCAAACACTGGGCTGCTAATACATGCCCGCGGGGAACTGCCTTCCCTTCCTTATTTCACCCCCTTTTTGGCAAACCTAGCCCATCTTGCTGACTTGCAAAACAGGATGTGAAACAAAATTGAATTAAAATTAAATAAATTGCAGATTGCCACATTCCCACACTCAGCCTGCGAGAAGCCAGTCACATCTGAACTTTGATGAATTTGAGCTCTCGCTGGCTGGCTCCCTTCTCCCTGAGAAGGGCAGGGCGGCCAGGGGCATGTAGCAGCCCACAGCTGAATCTGTCCTTTAATGCAGAGTTCACCTTATTTGGCACTATTTACTTAAATATGTCTGTTGATAAAATCCTTGTCATACAAAAGGGAAGTCGGTGGCTAAATCCCTTCTTATAATCACTGTCTATCTTTCAGTGTAAATTCAAGGACACGTTCACTTTCAACCTATCAGCTCAATTAAAAAGGTCTATTTACTGTCGCTGTGTGTAATGTCTATATCTTGGGGAAATAGGAAGAGTGACTTCATAAACAAACTATCAGAAAATAGGCGCCATAGATTAGGAATTCTAGAATACATCTTGATAGAGGCATTTTCAGGACACAGGCTATGTAGAATGCATGCAAATATTTATCTGTATTTTTGTAGGATAGGCTTAGTGCTTTATTCTGACCTTTGGATTTTTATTTTTACTTTTATTTGCATGATTCTTGTAGACACTGACTATTATGTATTTTCTGGGGACATGCTATTTCATTTAATGTACTAGAGGCAGAAGATTGATTTTATTATGTGTATAGGAAGCTGGTAATGTTTTACTTTATTTATTTATTTATTTTTGAGAGCATAACAATGTGTTTATGGCTGCCAGGAAAAGTGAAGGCAGCAAAACAACGAAGCTGGAGCATAAAATTCGTCCCGAGGAGTAGATGCCCACAGACATGTAGCTCACAGATGGTCAGGCTGAGCCCACGCCGCTTCAGCCCCCGCTCACCCCCCATGCCTGTCTGCACGGGGACCTCGCGTGTGTCCAGAGAACCAAGGTCCGCGTCTGCTGTGGGTTACCTCTCAGCTACCCGGAGTGCTCCTTCCTGTCACCAGAGCCTAGACTTCAGATTTTATTTATTTCATTTTTCTGTGTGTTTTGAGTCCTTGCTATGGGGAAAGTGTATGCTTGAGGACTCTTTGTTCTGAGTATCAAGGGACTTTTTTAAATGTCAGCTGAGTTCGGGCTGTTGTGTCTCATAAGCCTCCTCGGGGCTTAAGATGTACTTTCTCCAAGTTTTCATTAGCGGCATCACTCAGTTACGCACATCCATCATATTTTGAGAGTATTTTATAGAATATTCTTACTACGGCGTGTGAATGCATATTGACAATTGTTGGCACTTTTATATATTCCACGATACACTTTTATCTGTTATGGATCCATAATACCAAATGTGTAGTAAAAAGCTATATCAAAAGGCAGTTATCCCACGTGCATAAAATGCTCTGACTTAGTCTCTTTAATTTTCTTACTGCAGCTTCTGAAACCCTCACTTCATCCTGATGGACTGCAGTATTTCATTTAAGAGAAGTGCATTCCTTAGAGGGAGTGGACTGACGGTGTTTCTAGGGCCAGTGGGGTCCCAGGGAACCCCCAGTGCTGGGGCTAAGAGCAGGTCATGAGGGCACTGCACAGCCCCGGCCGCCCCACCTCCAGCCACCTTCTGCTGGAGATGTGTCATCCCAGGGGACACGGGCTGGAGGGAAGGCAGACAGAAACTTCAGGGACCTGGGCTCTGCCAAGGATCAGCAGCTGACATTTCCGGTCACAGCAGCCGGCACGGCACGTCTGTGCTAAACTCTGGGTGGGTATCACCAGGTGGACCTTGCCACCGTCAGGTGAGCCCCTCTGACAGATGAAGAAATGGAGGCTTGCAGCTGTGGGGAGCTTGTCGCTCAAAGGCCAGGCAGCTAAGTGCTGGGGTCAGGCTGCCTGCATGCCATGTCTGGCTTGGCTAGTTCTTCTACCCCGTCTGCATGTGTTTGCAGCAAGTCTGGGCTTTAACTGACTGCTTGATACCATCCCATCATTTTGAGGATTCAGCGAGATAATGATCCTTGTACCATCTCCGACACATCGTTAGTGCTAAGACACCAAGAGCATGTGTGTGTATGTGTGTGTGTGAGTGGGGGAGGGGGTGGAAGCATGAGGGGCAACTTACCCCCCAACCAGAAACCGCTCCCTTTAGGAGACCCTCATTTTCTCCTTCCTTTTCTGGTTTTCTGAGTCATTTTTGGAGGGGGGTTGTTTGGAAGCTCAGTTCTTTGGGTAGGCTTTCAGATTGGCTGTGGTTATTGGGACAAGGTGGTCATCAGACAGGAAATAGAAATTTGGAGATTTCCTCTAAAAGGAAGACAGCCAGGGCCTTGGGATGGTGCGTGGATGGACTGTGCTTGGAGTGACAAGCAGGAGCTGTTGGGGTCACCTGTAGCCCTGACTTCCCCATGCAAAACGTGGTTGGTGGGCGTGGAGTTTCTCAGCCAGTCACAAAGAGTGATGCACGTCAGTGATGGTGGGAAGAAAAATGGGCACACATGCTCGTTAGTTGGGGCTGCAAGATACAGAATGAGGATTTCCTGCTCAAGACCAGAAAGTGAAAATTCCACTGTGGCTTGTCGTTTGGCATCATGTATTTTAAAAAATAAAATAAACATCTGGTTGTTTGAATGCAAGTGAGATTCCCCTGCTTCCTTCCTTGCACACCACCACCCCCCTCTTAATTTCAGCCAAGCTGTGTGTGTAAACACTGTCTTAATTGATATCAGGTTAGAGGAGTCTGGGAAACATGCTACAATTCAGAGCCCTGTGGTGGTGGACATCTTGAGGCATCTCCAGAAAGCCAACCAGAGGTACTTATTTACCAGCTACCTACTGTGTGCAGGGTTTTGTCAGAGATGGGATGGAGATAGATACCAATAAGGCTGGGCCACTGTCCTCAGGGAGCCTCTGAGCAGGGAAGACAGTCCACACGTGGACCAAGTCCTGCCACTGAGGAGAGGTCAGGGCCCCTGGAGCAGGTAGGGGACTCCAGAGAGGAAGTTCAGGGGAAGGGACTAGAACCTAGATAATTAAACTTAAGATGAATTTGGTAACGAAGCCACATTTAGATCCAATTCAGCTCCAGTCTTAATGACGCATCTATTTTGAGGCTCAGGAAAAGCTTCAATTTGTAAAGTAAATGTTTGGTTGTTTACTAATAATCATATAAACTATTCCGTTGGATCATTGACACCAAATGGCTTCCTCTCCAGTCTCATCCTTAAGCCAGGATCTTTGATGGTTTAAAGAAGAGGGGTCTGGAGTTGGACCACTTGGTTTCAAACACTAGGCGCCTATTTCCTACTTCACCTGGGCACATCACTGATTGCTTTCACATCTTGGTTTCTACACCTGTGAAATGAGAGGACCTACTCATTGGGCTGTGTGAGGCCTATTAAATGTAATGATAAAGCCCGTGCATGCCATCAGTGATCCCAGGCTTTAAAAAGGGCAAAGAGTATCTGATAAAATGCACCTGCTAGAAACAAAAACTACCTTTTTTTTTTTTTTTTAAAAGTGATGCTTGGTCCTTCTTTCCCTTCCAGTTTAGTCAATCATTTTAGAAGGAATTCTGTAGTGTGAGTAAAGATACTGGCTAATTATTATGAGGAATTTATGGCCTGGGGTCAGTGTGGTTGCTCAGAACCGTCTGAGTGAGGAAGGGTGGAAGAACATGTCTCTCGGAGAGGTGGGGAGGGAGATCCCATTTGCGTGTAGCCTAAATCCCTCCAGAACAAAATCTAGAATATCTTCTCACAGTGAACCAACCAGCTGACCAGTTTGTGGAACAGGCAGAAACGATCAGGATCGCTCTGTGTTAAGAGTGGGATCTCCTCTGGAGACCACTTCTTCCTCCCTGGAGGCCCAGCCCCCTACAGACACGTCTGAAAGAGACAGACTCTGCGTCTGGTCTGATTGTCCCAGAAGGTCTGTGGCTGGGATGAGCCGGCCCCTGTCCATGTCCCAGGCCACGTGTAATAGGGAGATCTTGACAATAAAGATCTTCTTGTCACCGAGACATTCCTCAACTGTTAGCAATCAATTTGGAGGTAGGGGGGTGTGGGGTGGGAAATACCAAAGGACATCAAAGAGGGTCTCACTCCCAGACTTTGCTCTGTTTCAAGGCTCCCTTAATTTGGGAAGGTTGTATGCTAAATAATTTGTGAGCCTCCACACACGCAGGTTATTGTTTGTGGACAGATGGTGTATCGCGTTTTATCGCTTTTCCTTCTGTGGGTCCTCATATGTGGGACTGATGTGCATTCTGAAGTCTTTGTCTCCTTGCTAAAATCTCTAATCTAAAACAGGCAATCAAGCACAGAGGCAGGGCTTCAGAAGGCATAATCAGAGTTTTAAAAGCAAAGGGGAGGGGGGAACACCAGAAATCCAAGTGCAGTTAGGAGGCAGATGTGTTTGCAGAGAACGCGAGAGGTTATTAGGGTATTAGAAGTGGACAAATGAAAGGGACTCCACTGACCACAGGGAGAAGGCAGAGGGAGAGCCAGGCTGAGGCGCCGGGCGCTGGGGCGCGCCCAGCGGGGCTGAGCCCCCACCTTCCCCGGGAGCTGGAGCCGGGGCAACAGGGGTCTTTGTCTCCGCAGGCGGCCGTGGTGGGGCCTGGGAGGCCCCATCTTGGAGCTGCGGCCGCCCTTAAGAGTTAAATCATGTTGATCTACAGGAAGGAAATGAAATAGACGAACTCGCTCCTCTTTTCTTCCTACGGATTTTTCTTTTTTATTCTGAAGATAGAATTACTGTTTGTAAGCATCTGAAAGTCATTAGAGGCCCTGCAGTCTGTCAGGTGCCGACGCAAGAAACTGCTGAAACCGAACGGGAGCCTGCACCGAGGGCTGGGAATTTGTCATGTGCTGATGAGCAGTTATAATAATATATGAGCAAATCACAAGCATTCTGCAAATTAATCAAATTTTTTTCCCCTTCTCCCTTGTCTCTAGGAGAGTGGCTTTGCAGGCAGACGTAGGTGAAGCAGTTTTACTCACAGATGGTCGCTCTGGCATCAGATGGAATTTATATAACAGTAATTCTGATTTCCTGCCAAAGTAGCAGTGAACACACCAGGGATTGTAGAAGGCGAGTCATGTGGTTTTGCTGAGGTTGTTGTGGGAAGTTGAAGGGGGGAAATCTCAAATTTTCCTCTTTGCCTTTACTGTTTTTGCCTGAAGGGCCAGAAACGGAACGCCATTCTGCCATGGGCGAAATCCGTCACATCTTTTCTTGTGACTTGTGCTGAAAGAGGGCTTCGCAGCTGTTGGGACTGCTGGCGGTGACAGAGCCCCACGACTCCTGATCCTGGCCCCGCTCCTTACAAGACGGAGCAGGGAGCCGGTTCAGGAGGTGGTCGCTCCGCAGGCTGGAGGGAGGCAGGGCTGGCGCCTGGCGCGCCGAGCTCACTTACCCTCCGCTCCCCGTGGCATTGCTAAACCTACAAGGGCTTTTCTTTTCAAGTGTTTTATTAAATGAAGAGTCTAACAACCCTCACTTTAATTACACACGGGCTCCGGGTATAATTCCTCTGGATTTATTCAAGTAGTTGAAAACGATGGTGCTGGTGATTAAACGGATCGTCTTAGTTTAGCAGCTCAGAAAACCCGGGAGCGTGTTGGTGTGTGAGTGTGCGCGCACGTGGGTCCTGGCCCTGGGTCCCGGGAGGGCCTCCCTTCAAGCGGACGCCCCCTTCTCCCCCTGAACTTCCCTCTCCCGAGGAAACCCTGTCCCTCCCGGGGTGAAAGGGGCATGAGTGACACTTTGGGGGCCACACTTCCGAGCGGTTCTCACCGCAAGGCGCCTTCCCTGCGGAGGGAAAATGATACCAAGATGGCGTGTCGACTGCATTATGCAACAAAGTCCTGCGGCTGTGGGGCTTCTTCCTAATGTAAAGCCCTGCCCATTTGTTTTGGTTTACGTGACTACAGAGAAATAAGTGGATTAGACGGAAACTTTAGCATGCTTCATTGCAGCTGGGTGCCGACATCTGTCATTCCTCAGCCGTATTCTGGATCATGCCAGCCAGAGAAAGCAAAGTCTGACACCTTTGATTTGAGAGAGAGCCTTTTATAGGGGGAAAAAAAAAAGGAAGAAAAGAGTACCGTTTCCTTTGTGACTTCACAGGAAAAGCCACCTCTCTCCTGTGCTTTATTTATTTAATTTTATTTTTGGCATGTGACAACATTAGTGGCACTCGGAGAGCGTTGAACGTTGAAAAGTTTATGTTTCCATTTCCCCTTTTTAGTTTGTTAAATTTTCCATTGTTCACGGTACCAATTTGTTGAATTGGGCATGATAAAATGTAGCTATTTAAAATATATTCACTGTGCCCATCTATATGGATATATACTGTGGGTATGGATAGTGGGTGTCTGATTCTTTTATGAAAGAGGAATGTGCGATTCTGTCTCTCACATAAACTCACATTAATACGATACAACAGCCCTGAAATTTGATGGAATATAACTGGTCCTGCTACACTGTTTCTGGTGAGATCTTCCCACAATCCACATGAGCCTTCCTGGCCCCCTCCCCCAAACCATGTGAGCCCTCCCCACCCCCCCAAAATGTACTGTGTTTACAGAAGATGAGAGTGGGGAGAGTGGGTGGTGAATTGGCCACAGATAACCCTGGATACCAGCTTGTAGTGGATTTGCTGTCTATAAACTTACAGTGTTCTGTGCTGGGTGACTTTGTGGGTTTGCCCCCCTCCCTCCACGTCTTTTCCAGTGTGAAACTGTGCACACCACATCCTTGGCACAGGCCAAGTTACAACATTGCCCCCCCCCCATATTCAAATTGTATAATGAAACAGCCTACAATTAAGGGTTGATGTGCTCATCTTAAGGGACACAATGGAAAACAGGAAATGATTAACCAGCAGAGACCACCCACTCGTTTATTTCACTGGGTGTGTATAGGAATGCAATTTATCTGCCACGTGAAAAACCACAGGAAGACTTCACCCAGTGACCCGCCCCACCCGAAGGAGGTGAAGCACCAGTTGTTAGACTCTCAGTTCTCAGGGGTTGAGAACTGGGGTCCCGGTGCCAGGCAGGTGTCTGCCTCTGGGAAGATCTTGCCAGACCTTTTCAAGATAAACTGGAAATCCGTGTTTTTACATGAAATCTCTTTGTTCTGAAACATTGGCAATACCTTAAATCTTTTTAAAATAGCACTGGGGACAAAATAATAAAAATATGGGGCTTCCCTGGCCATCCAGTGGTTAAGATTTCATGCTTCCAATGCAGGGGGCATGGGTTCGATCCCTGGTTGGGGAACTAAGATCCCACATGGCATGAGGTAGGAAAAAAAAAATTCACTGGAGAAACCAAGGACATAGAAAGCTAAGAATAAAGAAAAACTTAAGAAAAATGTGTGTGCCTCCTCCTTGTGACTTCTGAGGAGGGCGAAAGCATGTATATCCAGAGCAGTGGTGGACTCTGTGGAGCTGGCCCATGGTCACCTGGGCTCTGGGGCTGCAGTGAGGTAGGGGGTACTGTCCCAGCACCACACAAGAAGTGGCTTGGTTAAGGATGCTAAGGAGGGGTGGGGGCAATCAGACTTGTTCATGACACCGTGATTGGGAGACAGAGACCCAAGGTGACCCAAGGTGCATCTGGAAATAGTTGATCTTCTGTGTGTCCTTCACAGATGTTGGGAGGAATGTGGCAACTGGGACTGGGAAACGTAGGGGCCTCCAGAGCCCAGAGCACTTGGATTTTCCTGGTGTGGAAGGCAGGACAAGAAAGAGGGCATGGTCCGGGTGTGCAGGGAGGGTTCTGCAGGGTCACCTGTTGGGAGGTCCTCCAAGGAAGGATGCCAAGCTGGGAGGAGGAAAGCAAGGTGGGAGTATGTCCTCACAAGACCAGAAACTGGGACCAACCTGTTTAAGGTCAGGGCTGCCCACTCCAGGGTACCCCTTAGGCCTTCATGAAGGTGAGAACGTGGAGCTGGGCAGAGGGGAACCCACCCAAGGGATGCCCGAGCCCTTCCTAAGAAGCCGCCCAAAGGGAACAACTCCCAGCCTCTGATATCCATTCTGAGATGTGCATGGCAGGCATCTCCAGCCCCCTAAGGGAAGGGAGAGACCCACCACGCCCAAGTCACAGGAAGCCATTAGTGAGCAGTCCAGACAGAATACAGTTAAATGCCTACTTGTGTGGGCCTTTGCTAAGCACCTGTAGAGTCTGACAGCTGGGTCCTGAGAAAGGCTTCAAGGAGGAGCTGAGGCTTTAGGGGGATCTAATTGGAAAGAGATTTGGGGGTTGGGGTGGGCAAATTCCTGGTGGCAATGGCAATAAATATTAGGTAAAATGGGGTTGCAAGTTGGAAAGTCAGGCTGAGGAGGCAAGATGCTGTGGTAAGAGACAGGAAGCCGTCAAAGGCTGGAGAGCAGAGATGGACGCAAGTGCAGAGGGGATCTGGGGACTGGTGCAGTGGGCAGAGCAGGTCCGCTGCCTTTTGGTCCTGGGTCTTTCTCCTTGCTGTTTCTGGGGTGGTCTGTTGACCCAGTGAGTCCGATGGTGCCAGAGGTGGGTTCACATGGAGCAGGGCTGGCTGTTACAGCTTCTGCCAAACACCTAGAATCCACCTTATTGCCACAGGAACTTCAGAGAAATGTTTTAGCCCAATATTCCTAAGGAGGGGAAGATGTGGATATCAAAAGTATGAATAGAAGATGCTGCATTGGCACCTTATATTTTAGAAACCCCTCTGTTTTTGTCATTGCTTGAGTACCACCTTAATAATTTTACTTGCTATTTGTTAAAAGCATATCCAACTTTGATTCACTCGTTGTTTTCCTAAGGCTGTTAATCTGAAAGTGGTCAGTTCCATTCCATCTAAAATCACCCCCGTTAGTGTGGTTTCTAAGTATCCCCTTCCTGGAAATGTTGGGAGAGAGAAGAGTTTCAGAGGGCGAGGTTTGCTGTGTGACAATGGGGAAGCTGCCAGCCCCTCTATTCTCCGGCTCCCACCTTGCGTTTTCTCTCTTTGGCCTCTCCTAGCATTTCTTTCAGGATTAAGTGCGCTCACCCAGAGACAAACACTGGGTATTGTTAGAGCATTATTATATTACGCATCTAAAAATCTCCAAAAAAGGAAAGTAAGTTCATCGACCCTTTGAAGGTTATTTAATGATAAACATAAATGCTTTCATAAAATCTGGGGAATGATTTAAGATCTCAGATCAATAGTTGCCTGTGAGTGCTGGCGGCCAGGCCTGCGCTGCAGTCTGGCTCTCCTGACCACCCAGGCAGGCTGGTGGCTCGCTGAGCGCATAGACAGCCAGGGGCAAACAAATAAAGGGGATTTAAGGCAAAATCTGCATGGAGTGGGCCAGAGCATGGGAATGAAGTTGCTAAGGAAGGGGCCACTGTGAGGTCAGCAGGAGGGAAGGGCAGGGTCTCCTGAGGCTGAGTTCTGAGGTCCTGGGATGGGGGTTGGGGGGGAGAGGAGGGGACAGGGCTGAGCTGGAAGGGTCTGGGGGACTTTGACATCCCTGCCAGATGGTCTCTTCTGTAGATACCTCCTGGAATCCAGTCTCATCTTCTCAGCTTTCATACTAACTGAACTTGGATCTGAAGCTGCAGAGAGGAAGCGAGACAGTGGCCCTGGCTGCGGTCTCAGAGGGAGCTGGTAGCAAGCTGAGTTTTCTGCCTCTCTGGCTTCGTGGGTCCAGAAGCACACGGAGCCTCTCAGAGCCTCAGTGTCTTTCACTGGCAAGTGGAGTCCTAACACCTGACTCCAGCATTGGCATTGAAATGACAGTTCCAATTCAAGACTCTCACATAACAGGCACTTAATAGAAGGAGTATTTTAATATGCAAAACCATATCTGACAAACACTGATGTAACTCTTCCTAACTGCCACACATTGTGCTAAGCATTTTTACAAGTCTTTTCTCCTTGAATCCCCACAACCCAATGAGTGAACTATTATTAGGAGTACACCCATTTTACATGGATGAAAAAGCTGAGACTTGGATAGTTTGAATAGCTGGCCCAAGAGCACGTAACCTGTAGAGACAGGTAAGGTTTGAATCTGGGTGTCTGGCTCAAGAACCCAGGTTCTTCACACCATACCAGAGTCTGTGAACACTGTATCATGGTAGGGCTGTTCCTCCTACTAACATCTAACATTTGTAGGGTACATCTGTTACAGTTAACGACTTAGTATTGATACACTATTATTAAGTAAAGCCCACATTTTACTTTTACCCAATGTCCCTTTTCTATTCCAGGATACCACATTGCATTTAGGGGTCAGCTCTCCTAAGGGGCCTCCTAGCTGTGACAGTTTCTCCATATTTCCTGGTTTTTGATCACGTGGCCAGATTTGAGACATACTGTAAGGAATGTTCCCCAGTTGAGATTTCTCATGGGTGGACTTGGATTGCGGGTTTGGGGGAGGAAAGCCACAGAAATGAAGTGTCTTCTCATCCCATCAGATCAGAGCACGTGCTCTCCGCCTGACCTTGGTCACCTGGCTGAGGTCATGATTGTCAGATGTCTGCCTGTATGATTCCTCTTAAGTGCTTTCCACACTGCAGTTCTGTGCAGGAGGTCAGCATGCAGCCAGCACAAAGAAGTGGGAGTTTCAGCCACCTCCTTCAGGGGGAGCACCTATATAGTAAGTAGTTTGGAATGTGTGAGGCCTTCGTAGTTCTCCAAGTAGGTATTTAGACATATACAGGCTACAGTCCCTGACAAGTGCAAGTGAAAGTTGCTCAGCTGCATCTGACTCTTTGTGACCCCATGCATGGTAGCCTGCTAGACTCCTCTGTCCATGGAATTCTCCAAGCATTAATACCCGGAGTGGGTAGCTATTCCCTCCTGCAGCGGATCTTCCTGACCCAGGAATCGAACCGGGGTCTACTACATTGCAGGCAGATTCTTTACTGTCTGAGGCACCAGGGGAGCCCTGGGGTCGCAGAAACATCAGATATGATTTATCGACTAAACAATACCGCCACCAATATGTATCTTTTATGATTTATTGAGTTAGTTGGGTCTTCACTGCTGCACGTGGGCTTTCTCTAGTTCTGGCAAGCCGGGGGCATACTCTCTAGTTGCGATGCATGGGCTTCTCGTTGGACTAGCTTCTCTCGTTTTGGAACACAAGTTCTAGAGTGCACAGACTTCAGTAGTTGCAGCTGATGGTCTCCAGATCATGGCACTCAGTAGTCATGGGCTTAGTTACCCCTCGACATGTGGAAGCTTTTCGGACCAGGGTTCTAACGTGAGTCCCCTGCATCGGCAGGTGTATTCTCAACCACTGGACCACCAGGGAAGCCCTCCGTGTAGGTGTTGATTCAATCATTTGTTTATGTCAGTAGGACTTGTGGGTACTTATTTTATAATTTCGTCATTCACTTTGTTGCTGAAGCTGTTCCAGCTCTGGCCACTGGGGGCTCTCTCACTGGACTGCGTGCTGCTCTGATAACCCCCACCAGCTTGTGGCTTTGGAGCAATTCCTTACTCTCTGGCACGAACAGGTACTCCAGGATCACCCTGTGTATGTCCTGCTCCAGCCCTAGAATTAGCCATTTCTCCAAGAAGCCCTGGTTCCCTTTCTTGAGAATAGCATTAGAAGTCAAGTTCTGGGCTAAGTGTCCTTGTTGCCCCTGGGATGTCATGGGTTCTGGGCCCTCTCCACTGAGAAAAAGGAAATATTCGTGTGTATAACCCCTGCATGTACTCACATCTCTGCTGTACATATTAAGCTAAACACAAGTTCACACTGATGTCTCCAGTCTATTACCACATGGATCAAAATTCACTTTTAAAATGGTAAAATATTTTTTGATAGTGTTTTAAATTAAAACCCAAATCACAGGAAATTTAAAACCTAAAATTATTTATACTAAGGATATTTCAAAGTGTTTTAGCATCTTTGATTAGACGGATGAATATTTTTTTGAAAACTGAAAACATAAATTACATACCTGATTAGAACCATTCTTGCCTATTTAGAATTAGGGAAATTAAAATATATATATATGAAATATGTGCTACTGAGAAATGGCTCTTTCTATCAGCTCAGTGCATGTTCTTGTATATTTTTACCCATCTGTTTGCTCCTTCAGAGCATGCTGAAACTTGAAGGATGGCCGGGGTCCTGGGCAGGAACTCCCTCAGTTGGCCGCTTCAGGGTCAGACAGAGCAGCAGACAGTCAGAGGGAGCAGCAGGTGAGGGCCAAGTGGAGGCAAGCACCACCTTGGAGGCCTGATCGACAGGCCAGCCCAGTGGACCACCTAGCCTGGATTCCTCCCAGGTCCCCTGGGCACAGTCCTCCTCTGGGAGGCTGTTTTCAACTTATAAAATCGGCCCCATATGTGGAGCCATTTTCTTCCCTACTAGCATGCAGTTTGCAAAGGTCTCTATGTGTATGCTTCAGTCATGTCTGACTCTGTGACCCTATGGATTGAAGCCCAGCAGATTCCTCTGTCCATGGGATTCTCCATGCAAGAATACTAGAGTTGGTTGCCATGCCCTCCTCCAGGGGATTTTCTCGACCCACGAATCAAACCTGTGTCTCTTACGTCTCCTGCATTGGCAGGCGTGTTGTTTACCACTAGTGCAAGTGTCCTTAGTTTCAAGGAATCCAAAGGGCTCTGGGTGGGATGCAATAGGGGAAGGGCTGTTATTAAGGGGTCTTGTTGGTACTTCCCAAGCCTCATTGCCTTGTGCATGTGAGCTGCCTCTGAGGGCTACTTCTCTCTAGGTCATTACCAGGATCTTTCTAGAAGACAGCACCATAGAGCATGACTGTGGGAAACCTTTCTGTGGTAGTTTAGAAACACTCCATGATCCTGTGTGCCAGAGAGGATATTGCAGAAAGGAAAATGAGCGTGTCACAGGTGGGTCAACTGTGGGCTGCCGCAGGGCCTGATGCTGCTGGTCCCCAAGATTCTTCCTTGGTCAGCCTGGGTTCTCTCATGCTTTCTGGCTTTCTTAAGGGTCTACACTCACCCAAGGTATGTGTGGGTGTGATCAGGGCTGATCTAGAAGCCATGGCAGCAATGTTCCTTTTTATTTACCCACTGTCTTTTTCCAGTTATTTCAACGAACAATGAAAGGCACCAGTGAGGTTGATCTGAAAAGCTTGCCTGGAGTGAGAGGTGACTTGGTAGCATGAGGACACAGGGAGATTGCCCCTTCACTGTTTACCTGGGCCAGGGAGCCACCTCTCCATCACTTACCTACATGACCTTCTTCTGGACGCTTTTGCTTGTGTTGACCATGGAGCATGAACCGTGATTCTGGGGACTGTTCCTCTCCACCCTAGGATGCCCTTGTTCCAACGTCCAGAGTTCTGCCTCTGTCACCATGTGTAGGCCTGGCTCTGACAAACAGCATGTGTGTCTTTCCTTAAGAACGTTCCTTCTCTCCTGTGAGTCCCCCCCACCTCTGAGCCATCTTTCAGCTGGCACCTGGAGCCTTGCTCAAAGCTGGGATGTCCTTCCCTCATGAATGATTGGCCTCTTCCTCCTCCCACCTGGGTCTCCAGCGGGTTGCAACTCTTGAAGTCAGCCTTTAGACATGTGAGCAAACATTCAGCGTGTATTGGGTAGGCCTGTGTCAGGCATGTGGGATAGATGCCCTTCTCCCCTTCTCAGTGCTAAAAGTACTACATCGTTCCAACAGCAATCTTCTCAGGCTAATGCATGCAGTAGGTGCTCAGTGTGTGCTCCTGGGAGTGGTCTGGGGCCCAGGAGTTGTGTGATGGGCGCTCCGACAGAGAGCTTACAAGCCCTGTGGCTTGGTGCCTGCCATGTGCTCAATGCCAGTCTTTGATGGGCAGAGGCCACAGCAGTGCCTGTGTCCATAATGAGTGTGGCGTGTGACATATGTGCAATATCACACATTACAGTACACGTTCCTCCACGGAGGAGAGGAATCTCTCCTGGAGCACCCTTGGGTCCTCATCAAAGACACCCCCTTGTAGAGAATTTTCCCAGGTGGTGTGTAGGGAGTGACAGGAGGGAGTAGAGACTTAATCGTCTGTTCTGAGAAAACCTGAAGGTGGAATTCCTGATCAGGAAGCAGTTAGCTGTGCCAACCTGACTTTGGACAATTATTTAATCTTGGCTTTCTTGTCCGTAAAATGGGGAGATGTTTCTGCACCATATATCCCCACTGACAGTCATTAGGACCATTGAGGCAATTCCTGTAAACGTGCTCTGCTGAACGGGTGTCGGACTGTTTTCTCATCACCCTGGACTAAGCACCAGAGGTTGGTCACTTACCTCTCCCTCACCCCCTTTCTCTGCCGTCACACACCTGAGCAGAAACCACCAGCATGGAAAGTCTGGAAGCCTCGTGGATGCCGCCCCGGCTCTTCCCTGAACCCAGTTGCCCACAAGTGCAGATCCGTAATGAATGGATGGTCCCCCAAGGGCAGGCATTTTCCTTTCTTCCTCAGGTACAGGGAAAGAGCAGATATTTCCATCGTAGCAAGTAAGAAAAATATCTCGTTTCCCCACTTTTGTTATAAACAATGTACGGCTTGCTTTCTCCTTACTCCTCTTGACCCTCCACACTGTATACATATTTATATATTATTCATAGTGGATTAAAAATGAATGTGCTCTTTACCACGGCTCTACGCTGCTGTGACAATACAAATTAACGTATGATGTACTTACTTTTCACATGGCAGTGATGGGAAATGTTGATGGGCTCAAAGTGAGAGATAGAGTGGAGGGAAGCGGGGTGATGGTGAGGGCTCACATCTGGCCACAGCATCAGGGCCTGAGGTCCTGCCTTCGGACGGGGATGGGGGCTCTTTGGGGCAGCAGCCTTGCTGCAGAGATGGAAAAGCCTTCCCCCTTGGAGTGAGGTGCAAGCTCCCCAGGGGTCCTACGGACCCCACCCCTGCCCAGCTCCCACGAAGCTCCACCTCCACCACACTGGAAGCACCAGCTTGCAGATCCCTGCACCCACACAGCCTTCCTGCTTCTGTACTGAGGTCAGGTGAGTCTCTCTGCCTGGGATAGCATTCTGCTCCTCTTCTTTTCTCGTGGCTGCCTCCCTCTTTCCTTCCTTCATCCATCCATCCATCCATCTATCCAGTCACCTGTCCTTTTGCTTGAAAACTACCTAATGGAAATCTGTAACATCCTGAAGTCTCTACTAGGTGGTAAGAAATATCAACAATCAGAAAACCCCCCAAAAAACAAAAACCAGAGCAAAAGCAAAACCCCACAGTCCCTGAGTCCTGGAGCCGACTGTCTTGTGGGGCAGACAACATCAATGTTTGTTGATCTACTCTTGTTGGACTCTGCTGTGGAAGAGAAGAGTTGCTGTGATGAACTCAGTGGGTCTGGAGTCATCAGGGGAGGCCTGAGGAAGCTGCGCTAAGGATGGGGTTATAGCACTTCCATGAAGCAGGGGAGGGAGCATTCAGATGGAGGGAAGGAGACAGGATTGGGCAGAGGTCCTATGGCAGGAAAGAGAATAAAGCATGTAGAGCATCTGGAGAACAGAGACGGTCCAGTGGTCAGAGGCAGCAGCTCAAGGGCTTTGAGGGCAAAGAGGCCGGAAATGCACGCAGGGGCTCTTACGCCTCCCGGCTGAGCTCTAGGGGCCCCCAACCCCCTTGACCATCTCCCCCACCGCATGGCCTCAAAGTGCCAGCCCTGCACCAGAACAGGATCCCCCAGACACGATATCCTTCTCACATGGGCCTGCGACCACAGCCCAGCCTGCATCTGCTGAACTTCACCAAGGGAAATACCCTTGCTAACAACTACTTTCTTGGGACTCTGAAGGTCCTACAGATCCCAAACCCCCAGTCAGAAACAGGAGCCCCAAAGAGAGACTATTTCAGGCTTTATTCCACAACTATCTGAGATAAGATCACCTAGGACAGGCAGGCTAGTGCAAATCTGGCACAGGGGAGACTTGTTGAATGAGTGCTTTGGATGAAGAACAAAGCATAGCCTCTCTTGACCAGTCTTGCTTAGATAAGGAACAGAATGATAACAAAGAAATCAGCAATTACAGCGATGACAGACAGCTGACATCTGTGGAGCTCTTTGTCATTTACAGATTTGACATGCTGTCTCATCTGATCTTCACAACAGGATTAGGGTGTCAGTATTCATATTATCCCCCCATTTCCAAGATGTAGAAACTGAAGCCTTGAGAGATCAAATGCTCGTTCAAGGTCAGACAGAGGGGAAACTGAATCTTGGGTGTTAGTGGCCTCTCAGCCTCGCGAAGCAGTGATGCTATGCTTTGAATGCAAGGTCCTGGTCCGACTCACACTGGCCACTGTGGGGCAGGAGGACACCTGAAATCAAAAATGCAAAGCAGAGAGCTCTCTGTGGTCAGGCCTCTGCAAGAAGGATCTCCTGTGCTCAGAGCGGCCAAAGGCTGCCCTAAAGCAGAGTGCTTCTCTGTGGGGCTGAACTGGAGAAAGGCCAGGGTGTTCATATTCTCCTCAAATGGGGAGCTGACTGGGATGGGTGCCCTTACTCTTTTAAATTCAATCCAAGAAAGGCTGTTAGACTCGACTCGGTCTTAAAGCCTTTGCTACTTCTTAGAAATTGATGGACAGTAGTGGCATCTTCATCTCCACCTATAGACCCAGGTGAATGGCTCCCTCCGCCTCCAGTACACCAAGGTGGTGCAGGCAGCATGGCTGGTCTTTCTTCTCATTAAAATGTGCCAGATGGAAGTCTGCAGCGTGTCACCCTGAGGGCTTCTCCTCAGGGGATGTGTTGACCTATCTCCATCCGGGGATCTGATTTCCTTGGAGCCCCACACCCACCTTAGCAGGAAAGTAAGAAAGCTCCCCTTGGATTTCCCTGGCTCCCTCGCTGCCTCTGCCTTCAGGTGGGCCCTTTGTTCTGTCACCTGTATTGGAAAACCACAGTGGAAATTTCAGTGGAGCTCCCAGCTGTGGGGTTTGTTCTGAAAGCATAGGGTGTGTTCTCTGACCCAAAGGTAACAGATCACTGAGTTTGTGCCAATACCAGGGGCTTCGCATGGACAAATGGTATAGAGAAATTGGAAACTTTTCATCCAGATTTAGCTAGACTGGGAAATGAATCAAGTTTCCAAAAGTGCTTTGCATACCAACAGCTTTCTGCTTGGGAGTAAATGTTCCCATCACCAAAGGATCAACCTTTCACTTACATCCCATTCTCAGGGGAACACAATGCTTTCTTCTGGCCCCAACTCGGCTCCTCACAATCTTCTTCCCTCAGGATGGATGTCTCATTTCTTCAAAACTTTTCTTCCACCTCAGTCTCATGGGAACCTTTCAACAAACCACTTAGAAGGGTGTGTGTGTGTGTGTGTGTGAATCCTAAAAATAACATACAGTTCTTATAAGAATTTTAGAGAATTAGGAGATCTGAGTACCTTATACACACCTGAAATTTGTTTTAAAGTCAAACCATCCAAGTTAACTCTATTTTAAGTTATTCATCTGAGCTATGGGGTTGATATTTTTGACATAGAAGCCATGCAGCTCAAATATGAGGATAAACATACAAACATCTTTGTGAAAACCTGTGGGACAGGGGCCTCTGGGATCTTCAGGTACTATCACTACCTACAGTGCTTCTATTTACAAAGAACAATGTAAGATCAAGACTTATCATGGTTCCAATATTGTACAGACTTCCTTCTACAAATGTACACCTGCATAACATTATACCTTTATGTATAACTTCTCAGCTCACAGAAGTTAAAATAAAAACGACTTCAATACTAATGGTTTGACCACTGAAGTATCCAAATACACCAGAATTATTGTACATCTTTGACTCTCCCAAGGTACAGATTCAGATATAATCATAGGATAAAAATAATAATATTTAAAATCAGTTGGTGAAAAAATTATACTAAGTGCCTTTATGCCAAGTTGGCCAATTCAAAAAAGCTTTTATCGTGAATAAAGGTGATATCTGAGGTTCTCTGTTTGGTTTGACAAGATGCATGTGGTTCCCACAGTGACACAATTTGCAGAGAGGGTGGCTTCCAAAGTTTGTAGCACAGATTTATACAGAAATAATAATAGGAAGTATAATAGGCAACTTTGACAGATGGGGAAAAACAGTGGAAGAATGTAGGAACCCGATGAATCATGGTGATCCAAAGTAGATTTATTAAACAAAACCATGGTTTGGTCATTTGCTTCATGGTTCTGCAAGCCTCTTTGGATTATGGTGCCGAGAGTTTTGATTTTATTTATTTATTTTTAATTATTATTTGGAGTTTTTAGCTCCAAAGTCTTGTCATGATGATTTTCCCCATCAGTAACTTATTGCCATAAAATAAGTGAATTGATGAGTTAGCCCCAGCTTTATCTGAGCCATGGTAATTAGGATAGCATCACCTTTCCTTTGTGAACTGTGGCAGAGCTGCCCTTGATGGGAACCCAGAAGATATAGTCCATTTATGAGAAGCTTTGGACAAAACTTTAAAAAGGTTTCTTAGGCTTCCTGAGGGAAGTCTCAACTCTTCTCTCAGGTTCTCTGAATGAACTTGAGTTGGTTCCTATGCCTCCAGCTGCAGACTTGGACCGTGCTTCCTTCTTTCTTCCACTCAAGAGCTGCCCTATCAGAAAACCTCAAACCACCTCACTGAGCCCTGGACATAACTTCACGTCCACAGGGATGATGACTTCATGAGTTGGATGGTTGAGCCTTGGGATCTGTTGGAAACTCACTGCTGCCCAACTTAGCGCTGACGAAGATCCATGATTATGGTGGGGAGAATGGGCATGACTTTTCCTACACCACCACCATTGATCAACAGCATGATTCTTCCCTTCAGTCTATGCTTTAACTCCAACATAATAAAAGTAGGGCCATGCACACTATTCACAAATATCCTAAGTCCACTAGAAACAGAGTCTCAGTTCTCCTTCTGCACCAACCCAGAGTCTTCCCTGTCATCTATATGAGGGGGTGACCAAGCCCTAAGGGTGGGGTTGGATAGCAGGAAGGCAGGAGACAAATTGTACCCACAAATCCTTCTCTTACTTGATAACTGTGGTCCAGGCCCCTCCTTCTGATAGTCTGTGCTCTTCTTGCTGTGGTAAGCCATGTAGAAGGGCCAAGAGCAAGTGTGATCCATTCCATGGACTTATGCAAGTAGGAAAGTTGACCAAATTCAGTCTCACATTAGGTACAACAATAGAAACAAAAGAAGAGAAAACTCTATCTGAAAATTTGTAATTCCTTCAAAAAAAAAAGGCAAGGGGAAACAGTAAAATAATAATGCAATCCCTGCAAACAGTTCATACCTGCTTGTTCTGTGCCAAGCAGAGAACTTGGCACCAGCTATATTAAGATGGCTATGCTTCCTGCCTCAGGAACTCACAGTCTATCCTGGCGGCCAACGCACACATACCACAGCCACACAAAACAGAGTCTTGAAAGGAGAATGGGCTTTGGGTCTGCAGAGAACAGAAGTGATGTCTCAGGGAGTAGGTAGCACAGTCAGAGCATAGGGACCCTGCAGAATGAAGCCCGTCTGCAGAGACCATCTAGTGGTTTGGTTTGGGGTGGGCAAACAGGGGAGGCTCCCGGAGACAGGAGAGGTGTTTGGGCTGAGCTGTAAAGGCAGGGGGATAGGTGGTCATTAAAGATTTGGACAGGGAACTCAGAGCTGAGCTTCTGCTTTAGGTACTCACTCTGGTATACCTGGGGAGGACGGGCAGGAAGTGGGGAAACGGGAAGCAGGAAGCTCTCCTGCAGGCTGCCATGTTCATAGTCTAGCATGAGCTGGTGTACACTGGACCAGGCGCAGAACGGGAGTATGGGAAGTAGAAAGATTCAACAGGTAGAACGGATTTGACCTGGGGACCAACTGGCTAGAAGGGAAGATGGAGAGAGCTAATTCCCGAAGCCCACTAAGAAAGGAGCAAGAATCTAGCACTGTGTGCAATTTGGTGAGGAAATGAATTTCAGTTGCAAACATTTGGTTGCTCTCCAGTTTCTCAAAAACAAGACTGCTTTGCTAAGTAGTTACCCAGGACTTCTGCTATTATGCTCTAGAAAAAGTGATGAATATGCTGTTCAGATGTTTTCTGGGGTAAACAATTGAGCCCATTTATTTGCTTGTTTATTTTCCTTAGCAAATGAAACCCAGCGCTGGGTCTTGACCTCTCTGGGTGCTGGGTGGGACAGCACTCATGGACTTCCAGGAATGGCACAGCCACAGCTTCCCAGCATTGGGCAAAATGCATTGTCCCATTATAACTTCCCAAACTAGATGCTTTACTGGTTCCTAAAGATAGCAGAGATGTGTGCATGTCTGTGGTGCATCAGAACAGAGAAATGAAGCCTGAAGGAGCAGGTGGATTTTTCACAAGAATCCATCTTCTGTTCTTATTTACAGCCTTTCTAGAGAAGTTTGATTCCGGGCATCACCATTCAAAATTGAACTTCTTTAAAACTAGGCTGGCCTTAATTATCTGAGTGTCCCAGTTCTTGTCTGAGACTTTCTGCTGCCTCCTCTTGAAACAGAGCTTCCAAATTCCTCCAGCTTGGCACTTCCACTCCACCGAAGAACAAGGCTTAGGGACCATCCCTCTCACCCCAAACACACTTTCTGGTCATGCTTGACTTGCTTATCAGTAGAGTTGGTGGGGACATGAGGAAGTGAATTGGCTTGGAGATCTGAGTCAGAATCCCAGATGGAGGGATTTATGGGTTTTTTTGTGCAGAGTTTGAGTAAACTCCGGGAGTTTGTGATGGACAGGGAGGCCTGGCGTGCTGCGATTCATGGGGTCGCAAAGAGTAGGACACAACTGAGCGACTGAACTGAAGTGAACTGAACTGAGGGTCACAAAGTCTAGTCCAGGGCTCAAATCCACCTCCTGTCTGTTCTCATACAGCCTGTGGAGCTAAGAATGGTTTTTACATTTTTAAATGGTTGGAAGAAAAAGCCCAACAAGAATAATATTTCATCACATATGAAAATTATATAAAATTCAAATTTCAGTGTCCATAAATAAAGTTTTGAATTTCATCAACAAAAAGTTGGAAATTTATTTCCTCTCTTGTTATATAAGTATCTACGTCATATCTTTGATCTTGGCCTGCAAAGTCTAAAATCCTTGCTATCTTACTTTTATAAAAGAATTTCCAGGTGTTGGAACTTTCTTTTCTCTCACCTAAAAAGGCTGAATTAAAAACCCTGGCTAGGATGGAAAGATCTTTTAAATCCTTGTCCAAGTTATTATTATTATTATTTGGTAACTTATTGTTTGAGGCTTCCCTGAAGGCTCAGCAGTAAAGAAGCCACCTGCTAATGCAGGAGACATGGGTTCAATCCCTGGGTTGGGAAGATCCCCTGGAGAAGGAAATGGCAACCTGTTCCAATATTCTTCCTGGAGAATCCCATGGACAGAGGAGCCTGGTGGGCTATACAGTCCACGGGGTCACAGAAGAGTCAGACATGACTTAGCAACTAAACTGCAGCTTATTATTTATCCAAGTAAGTTATTACTTATCCAAATAGATATATTGGCTGCATCTTTATTCTTTGCCATTTGACCTTTGCAAGGAGCTAACACTGCTGATATTGCACTGGTACTAATGATCATGGTCCTTTGGATGCTGGGAGCTGGGGAGGGGTAACGCAGCAGAACTGACCGGCCACTCTTTCTGCCCGTAGGTCACAGGCCTTTCCAGTGCCGCTATTGTCCCTACAGTGCCTCTCAGAAGGGAAATCTGAAGACCCACGTCCTCTGTGTCCATCGCATGCCTTTTGACAACAGCCAATACCCCGACCGCAGGTTCAAGCGCTCCAGAGTCGACTCAGAGGCTTCTGGGAATTTCGAAGACCCCGCAGCTGTCAAGGCGGGGAGCTCAGCGGAGTTAACGGAGGAAGGCAGCAAGGCCCAGGAGGAGCGCAACTGAGCCAACCAATTCGGAGATTGCAATATTATTTTACACAGTTTTCAGATTATGCATCTGGTAAAAGAGTTTGCTAACTGCATTCCAAGGGGAAAAATCATGTGCAACCCCCACTAGTGTATAGAACATTTAAAAATTTTAAAAAGATATCTATATATATATTAAAAAAAAAAATCCCCAGCCCTTGAAAATGGCTGCTAAACTGTTACCCGGCAACAAGTACTTCCAAACAATGCAGGTGGGAGAAAAGGGATTTCAGAAATGCTTGGTGTCCTCCGAGCTCAAGAAAGCTGGGGGGCCCTTCCAACGCTAGAGTCGCCTATGTCCAAAAATCAAGCTCTTAACTGCAAAACGATGCCATCTAAATGATTTAGTGTTGCCTTGAAGATGGAGGGGCTGTGTTTTCATTGTTGAAAACACCTCTATAATCTGACACCAGCTGCTGTCATCTGCCTCGCACCCTAATGGGATGTGTTGGGAGGCAGTCGCGGTGCCAGTCAGACTGGAGCGGTCACTGCAGAGAAAATCAATTCACGTGGTGTCGTAACTGCTCTCGTGGAGAAATCTTAGCCGGCCCGCAGCCAGCGCCAGGGCAGACCAGCTCTGCAGAGGCTTGCCGTCTTCAATGTGCATTTAAAAAAAATCCACAGCCAAATGAATCAATGGTCAGGAAGTGTCTGCAGACAAATGTCCATTGCAGGTTTGATGAGTAATTCCTTTTTTTAGATCAAATTGCAGTATAGAGGGAAATGCTTTTTCTCGGTTGTGTTTTTTTTTTTTCCTTTAATTTTTGGAGGAATTTACAAGAAGGTTGCTAATTAAAAAAATAGGGAGATATGATATCAAATGCTTAGAACTAGCCCACCCTACTCACAGAAGGTGCTGGGGAAGAATGGAAATTTACGTAATAGTAGAAAGATTGTTTTTATTATGATTTGTAAAATGTTACTTGAATGAAGGCTGCTCCAGTCCTTATTATCAGATTTTTTTCATCTGTTAGTTTTTGTAAGTGTCATAGACATGAAGCAAGATTTTCTTCTCCAGCAAGCTCTTATGAAATAGCTTGTATTAAAATATGAATCTAAACATCCTGCTCTCTATCACTAATGAAGAAAACTGTTTAAGTTAAAATGTCTGTTTTTGTAAAACAAATGTGTTCTATATTTTTGTAGATTTTAGATTTTCTACTGATTGGATACTCCAAATTTATCAAGTTCTGCACCACCCAGAGGGAGATTTGGAGGGCCAATAATGAAACACTTGACTCATTTTTTTAACAATTTATGAAGACTAGTTAAGGGTTTATTCTTGAATCTGCTAGTGTGGCGTCAGAGTTCAGCCTCTTAACATATTTCCTTTGAGTGACACGAAATTGGTGCTGTTGCTTGTGACGGTGGAGAAGTACTGAAGTATTAACTTCTTCTAAGACAAAATTATTCAGACTTTAAAAAAAAAGATCGATATTTCCTTGCAGGCTGGGAGCACAGAATAAAACCCCAGGGCCTTAAAAACTTCAGCTCTGCCTACAGCAGTTTACAAAAATACTAAACTGCAATCAATGTAAATAAAATGCTTCGCTATCCTGAGACCAGAAGGAATCTCAGGCTAATAAGGAATCCGGTTTGCATATGCTGTCGAGAGGGTGACATCCACCCGGGGTTTCAGTGTAAACGCAATCACTGTACAATGTGGACCCATCTGGCATAGAGCAAGCTGCTTTCTTGTTTTTCTAGAATAGTTCTCACTGCCTTACTTAAATCGAGTTGATAAACTTAATGCAACTGTTTCTATGATCCTAGAGAAAGGACTGAAATGTTATTGAAAACTTTCCGACTGTAGTAAGCTTTAGGATTTTAACTGCACTACTGTGTTTGGTGACTGTGCCAGTCGCTTGCTTTCTGTGTGTTTGCCCCCGCCTTTGGTATCTTAGCAAAGAAAAATATAAAAAAGAAGAAAAAAAAAAAGTAAAAAGAGGAAAAAAGAGGAAAAAAAAGTGGAAAAAAAAAAAAAACGAGAGCCACATTCCATTTCTAGCACTTTGGGCGCTCTTTCAGTATCCTTTTGTGTCTTCTGAGCATCGTCAGATGCGACAGGCAATAATTCTGTTTGTGACACTGGGAACATCCCCTCTTCTTTGTGGCGTGTGCGTTGATCCCATTTTGTCCAGTGCTACCGTCCTTATTTCCCCCCTGACACAGGCCTTCTCTCCAGAACATTTGTAACTTGTAATGCAAACAAGTGACAGCCGCAGTGATGCAGTGTCAGTTTCTGAATGTCATCAGGTTCTCATATCTAAACATGTCAAGTTTCTTCCCTGTAACTTCTGTAGTCTGTGATGCTGGTCATAATACTGTCTACATTCCTACACAAAGAAAAAAAATCTATCTTGGAGGAAATCTGAGATCAATAGAGTAGAGGATTTTGTTGCTATGCTTGTAACAAGTAGAAAACTTTGTATTTAAAGTTTATTCTTGGTCATTATTTATTATTATAATACATCAGTTGACAGAACTTTATTCTGGTATAGAAAGTATTAAAAGTTGTTTTTTCAGCAATGACTGTTTTCTTTCTGCTGTTAGAATAAAATGTCTTTGAAGCAGTCCAGTTTTATCCAGTGTTTTACGCAATAAAACCTCTACCTCTGGAAAAAAAAAAAACCCATTTCTTCCTATTCGCGTATGTTTACTAGGAGAAGCAAAACATATTTTTGTAGCTTTGTCAGACTTGGGTAATGCTTGGTCAAACCGCAGTTCTAACAAAAAGCCCTGCAGTATTCTGTGTGGATGGTTCCCATAGCCTGGTTCTTTTTCAAATTTCAAGCTGAAAGTGTATCTCTGGGTGTACAAACAGCGTGTGTGTGTGTGTGTGTGTGTGTGTGCGTGTGAGCATGCACACACACCCATGTGCATGTGTTTCTTTGAAAGCTTGCAGACACGGGTTACAGTGAGGTAATACCCATGCAAACACCAATGCTCCTCATATTATAGTAATTACACCAGACACTTAAAGCATTGGGATCTATTATTCTCCTTTACTAGTAGCAAGTTTTTTTAAAAAAATCATTAAAAACTAGGAAGTCTTTTACCTCCGATCAGAGGACAAGCTGAATTCTCTCTCCAGAAGCAAAGGAAAAGAACAAAGAATAATAAAAATCTATGGTTTCAGGGCTACATAAAAAGCAGAATTCTGACACTGGTCTTCTCGGGTTTGGTGTGCGCCCCACACTTGATGTGCAGGCTTGGTTTTTGACTTATTTTTCATTGTTAGTGGTGGCATGGTTTCAAAACCCAGCTCCCATGGCAAATGCTGCAGCTCTGGAATAGGTCAGCCTCACCGAAATGTTGGAGGCAAAGGCATCCAGCCATGCTATAAGAATCTATAATCACCGGGTTTCTTTCAGGAGGCCAAACTGTTGGTGTTCCTGGACAGGAACAGATGACCATCCTAAGGGTCCATTGTCACACAGCAAAGGTGAGTCATGAGGGGTTAGTGAGAGATCAAAAAAGGGACCCATCAGGGAAGGAAGGTTGATGGAGGGGACATGACTCCGCATACATGATGGATCCAATCCCAAATGCTTCCAGTGGCTAGGCAGGACACCTCAGTGGCAAGAGGAGGACAGGAGGAATTTGCATCAGGGTCTCAGGGGCAATGAGAAACCCCGGTACAGTGCCTCATCACCAAGAGGAATGTGGCATCAGGGCTTCTGAGTTTGCAAGTGACACTGGACCCCTGGATTTTGAGTGAAGTCTCTTAATTTTACATATTGGCTCAAAATGTGTATTTAAAAACTGTGTGATAAATAGATGATCAAAATATGACTTGTACACACATTTGCAATTTTTTTCTTTTTCATCATGGTTTAGCACAGGAAATTGAATATAGTTCCTGTGATATACAGTAAGACCTTGCTGCTTATCCCGTCTATGTATATATAACAATTTGCATCTGCTAACCCCAAATATCCAACCGTCCTTCCCCTACCCTTCTCCCTCGTGGCAACCAGAAGTCTGTTCTCTGTGTTTGAGTCTGCTTCTGTTTCCTAGATAGGTTCATTTGTGTCATATTCTAGATTCCATACATAAGTGATATCTTCTGACGACCTTTGTCTCTTTCTGACTTACTTCACTTAGTATAATTATCTCTAGGTCCAATCTTTTTGCTCCAAATGGCATTATTTCGCTCTTTTTTTATGACTAATATTCCATTTATACACACACACACACACACCCCACCCCACATCTTCTTTATCCTTTCATCTGATGTATATTTAGGTTGCTTCTGTGTCTTGGTTATTATAAACAGTGCTGCTATGAACACTGAAATGCATGTATCTTTTCAAATTATTGTTTTGTCAAGAATGGAATATTATTCTGCTATGAAAAGGGATGGAGACCTGACCCAGGCTATAGCATGGGTGAAACTTGAAAACACTGTGCTTAAGTGAAAGAAGCCAATCACAAAAGAAGCCATCACATACTGTATTCATTTATAGGAAATGCAATAGGCAAATCCATGGAGACCAAACATAGGTTAATGGTGGCTGGATTTGGGGAGAAGGGAGAATGAGGAGTGACTCATGGTTAAAGAGTAGGATGTTTCTTTTTGCAGAGATAAAATGTTTCTAAAATCAGATAGTGATAGTAATTCCCCAACTCTGAATATACTAAAAATCACTGAGTTGTACACTTTAAGAAGGGTGAATTTTATGGTATGTGAATTATACCTCAATACAGCTATTATAAAATAAAAAATAGAACTAGAAGGAGGCCTTTTTAAGAAGCACCAGTATATATTTCCATCAAAATATTCTGAGCTCTTAAAAAGTCATAGACAATTGGCAGATTAGTACATTGTAAAAAAAAATTACAAAATTGGGGTGTCCTGACTTAAATTTGAATCCTAGCTATACTACTTACTGGATACTTGATCTTGAACAGTTTAGCTGTTCTGAGTTCATTGACTGTTATCTGAAAATTACGAAATTAAATTTCAGTAAAGTAGGGGAAATTATATATAATTTATAAAGGACTCTACAAATGTTACATTGTTGCTATTGTGGTGTGATAAGCCATGTCTATACTTGAGATTAATTTAACCACAAAGCATTATACACTAACACTTCTGTGTTTTGAAAGGGCTCCCCAGTGGTCAGGTGGTCAAGATTCCTCCACATTCACCTCCTTCAGACAAAAAGATCTTGGACAAGTGTCTTAAACTTTTTGTCTTCCAGCTTTCTCATTTGAAAAAGCAGTATTTTCACCACTTTCTTGCCATTCTCAGGGTCTTGAGGGGCAGATAGGGAAAGAGTGGGATGCAGGGGGAAAAGAGTTGGTCCTGGGGTTAAATGTCATTCCACTTGTTTGATGAAAGTTTACAGGAGACCTACTGTGTGCCAGGCATCAGGCCACAGGCTGGAGATACAGGAGTGAGTCAGAGACCAAGGCCACAGATCCCTGTCTAAGGAGAAAACAGACTTCAATTTGATAATCACACGAGTAAGTATAACACATCCGGAAGAGGAGATTCAGAGAGAACACATCCCAGAAAATTTCCCTAAGGGCGGCAATGAACTGAGATGTGAAGGACAAGGCGCCGGGTGGAGAAGTAGTGCAAAGGCTGTGTGGGCTGGATGGGCTCCGGAGGGCTTATCTCCACCTCTCCGACCTGTGGGATCTGGGCAGGTCATTCCAGCTCCCCAGATCTGCTTCTTTATCTCTGAAGCAGAAATGGAACCCACAACAGGCTCTTTCTGAGCTTACATGAGCTAGCAGTACATAACTGCATTAATCAAGCTACACAGAGAGCAAGCTAGGTAGCACCAGGTTCCAAGGACTGTTGCTGAAACTGACACCAGCTAGGAACTCACTTGAACACTGCAATGTGGTGCATTCTGCAGATGCATCGCTTTTTGACTTGTCAGAGATCAGCAATATAGGAGTCGATGTAACAAGATCCAAATGCCTTCTTCAACAAATTTACAGGATCCCAGACAACCATCAGTCATCAATCACACCCAGGGGCCTCGGTCTTTTGGAAAGGAGTGGGTGGGTGTCGCCTGGGCCCAATTCAAGGTCTTTTCACGGCTCCAGTCCGTCCTTTTGGGGATGGGCTTGGCCACAGGGGCAGCAGCACCATTTGCTGGAGGAGTCTATGTAGGATGACAAACATCCTGATTTTCCCAAATAAAGGGATTCCCAGGTTGCAGAACTTCGGTACTAAAAGCAGGACAGCCCTGGACAAAACTGACCATTGGTCAACTGGGTCCAAGGCTACCTTCTGCAAAGGCACACATCCCAGCTGAGCTGAGCGATTCCTGCCCTTTACCCAGGAGGCTCCATTGGGGAGCCAAGGGACTCAGAGCATGGGCCTTGGTAACTCAAGACTCGGGTTCAATTTTCCTTGCACAGTACCTTTCCTATAAGGGTAAAAGGTGACAAGGCACACACAGCACTCCACACAGCGCTTGGCACACGGTCCTCGTTTATATACTCGCTGTTGAGTGACTGAATGAATAGATCTCTGTTCCTGCTTCGACTAGGTGGGGAATGCCTCAAATGTGAACTTCTCTTCCCAGCAGCCGGAAACTGCTGAGCTGCTCATGCTCAGTGTTAAGATACTATTTTGTGCTGAAACTTTTATAAAGATGATAACCCTGCTGTCTCTTGTAGTTTGGGATTTGCACACTTCCCCCTCTCTGTTGAACATCTGTATTGTAACAGTATATTATGAAAACCTCACCTGGTGTATTGTAAGCACAATCCCAAGGAAATTAGTGTTAAATATTGTGATCTTCTTTTCAAGATAGAAAGGCTGGGCCCGTTCCACAGAACTAGAGGTATGTTTCCATGGGGAAGGAAAAAAATTCATGGTGTAATGCAATATTAAAAATGTCGCCCAGCTGAGCATTCCATGTAGGGGCTTGTGTAGAGTTTTAATCTCTTCACCTGTTGGTGTTAAGAGAACAGAGAGATAGAGGGAGGGAGGGAGGGAGGCAGGGAGGGAGAGGAAGGGCTTATGTGAACAGGGAAATCACAAGCAAAGAGGAGGGGGAAAATTTAAATGATCCCAGACTGAACTGTTTTGCTGTTAATACAGAAATACAGTGCAAGACACATTTAATGGGCTCTATTTTTTATTATACTATGCTGAATAATTAAGTTTGAGGCTAAGTGTCACATGGATTTATCTTTTAATTAAAAAAGCATGGTTCACGCATATTTGAGTGGTAGTCCAAATAAATGCAATATAGAAATTTATGTTTGTTTATCTAGGTGTTAATTACCTAGAGATTGTTCTGGATTACTTCTTTTTATAAAGTGTCATAGGCTCGTGTCAGAACGAATAAAGCTTGCCCATGGAACCTTATCAATTTGCTAAAGATAGTGCTGGTTTGACCTGAGGTGGGGGGGCAGGGGAAAACTTTGGGGATTGTTATGTACACACACACCCCCATTCAAAACCACACCAAATAAAACAGTCGTTTTAGAAAATATTTCTAGGACATAAAGGCACAAATATATCTTCGTTGTTTTACAGCCTCTTGTCCACGGCTATTTATAAAACATGTGATTATTTATGCATTGGGTTATGAGAAGTTCGGCTAGGAGAGGCCTGTGAAGGCGGCTCCATCAATCCAGTTACCTGAACCCCTGAGAGGTGGAGGGAGGGTTTCTCAGTAGAAATGGGGCCGGACAGGAAGTTGGCTGCTGTGATTTGTCTGAAATATGTCAGCCTCACTGCCTCTCCCAGAAAGGGCAGACAGGGAGAAAGAGGGGTAGCAAAGTCGAGGGTAGAGGTCACATTTTTTAGAAACAAGGATGCACCCTGAGAAGCAAAAACCAGAAGCCCCCACAAACTGCTCCTCATACCTGGGGTCAGTTCCTGCCTTTATCTTTGTTTACAAAATGATTTTTGGTGGCGGGTCCGTCGGAATGGCTTGGTCAAAAGGTTCAACTTCAAAGCAAGAAGCGTTGCAAGGGCAGGAAGAATTCCAAACCGGTCTAGGGACGTCTAAGTTGGGTGCGCTCCTTTGTTTTGCAGGTTTGTTTGCCTTGGTTTTCTGAGTGGCCCGGCCTCTTCCCACTGCGCACCACGCCTCCATTTCTGACTATGAGATCTCCAGAAAATCAACAAAAGTAACTGCGGGTCCCGTTGGGCTCCCCCTGGCTTGGTGGGTCGCTCTCCCGGGATGCAGGGAGAACCGGAGGAGAGACGAGACGGGCACTCAATTGTGCTTCTCTCCCGTCCAGGCTGGCGGGGGAGCATCAAGAACCCCCAAACGGCAAACCAGCCCAATATGTAAGCTCTCCGCTGCAAAGGGTTTCATTTTCAGTTTTTCCTCCCGCCGGGAGACCTGGCGGGCTGATGGGGCGGCTCACTTGGCAGCGAGCCTGGAGAGGGGCGCCGGGGGCCGGGCCGGCAACTAGAGGGCGCGGCGCCGAACGGTGGCGCCCGGGGCTACCCGAGTCTCCGCGGGGCGGCCACCCGAGTCTCCGCGGGGCGGGGACGGGGTTGGGGGCGGATTATTTCGGCTCACACCCTGAACCGGCCTCTGACCCAGCCCCTGGTCCTAAGGTATCAAAGGAGCCTTGGCCGCAGGAGAAAGCGCCCCCGCTCCGGCCGCCCCAGGCTTGGTCCCCAGCGCTCCTCTTTTGGCGAGGAAGGGGACAAATGCTCCAGGGGGACTCGCTGTGGCCTCTGGCCCCAAGGAGGGCGCGCGAGTCCTCAGGCGCCAGCTGATCACCCCATAACCGCGGACAGAAATTAATGCCGCATATTTTAAAAATTATTGACACTTGAACTCTGATTTCCTCCCAATTGCTGCTCATTTCCTCTCCAGAATCGTTGTTACCAGAATTTGGGGCCCAGGAGCACTGCAGGGTGGAGTGGGGGTGCTGCTGGGAGGAGCGGGTCACCCCTTTGTGCTGGATGCTGGGGACCCAGCAGAGGACAGGGAAGGACAATCCTGCCCTGGCTTCCCATCCCACTCTCTCAGTGATTTGTGGGAAAGTGGGGGTGGGAGTCCTTTTAGATCTGTGGTCAGAGAAGGTCCTTAGCATGGAGCTTTCTTTGAGTGAGGACTTGCTGGCTTCCAGCATGCCCACAAGAACTTTATTCAAAAAGAGGGCCCTGGATTGGGAGAATCCAGCAGTGAGGTGTTTGAGGGCCCAGATTTCAGAGGCTGTAAAAGAAGGGGCATGCAGGGCTTTGGGGTCCAGGGCATTGGTCTGGAATGACATGGAGGATCCGTGTGCCCAAGAATATCAACTTCCTTTTTAAAAGTTAAAAAAAAAATCATTGAGGTGAAATTCACATACATAAAATTAACTGTTTTAAAGTGTATGGTTCAGTAGTATTTAGTAAGTACACTAGGAATGTTGTACAACTACTGGCTCTGTGATTTCCAAAACATATTTATTACCCGAGAGAAAACCCCACACCCACTAATCAGTAACTTTCTATGACCCCCTTCCCCATCCTCCAGCAATACGCAAAGCTTCCATGGGTTTACCAATTCTGGATATTTCATATAAATGGAATCATACAATATGTGAACTTTTGTGTCTGACATATTTCACTTAGGGCTTCCTGGTGGCTCAGAAGGTAAAGAATCTGGCAGCAGTGCAGAAGAATCAAGTTTAATCCCAGGGTCAGGAAGATCCCCTGGACGAAGTCATGGCAACCCATGCCAGTATTCTTGCCTGGAGAATTCCATGGACAGAGGAGCCTGGTGAGCTACAATCCATGGAGTCGCAAAGAGTCAGACATGACTGAGTGACTAATGCTTATTTCACTTAGCATAATGTTTTCAAAGTTTAACCATGTGGTAGTATGTAACAGTATGTTATTCCTTTCAGTGACTGAATAGACTTGTATGTTTATACCACATTTTGTTTTTCTGTTCATCTATTGATGGCCATTTGGGTTATTTTCACCTCTTGGCTATATCACATAGTACTGCTATGAACTTTCATGTATAAGTATTTGGGTATCTGGTTTCAGTTATTTGGGACATATACCTAGGAGTGGTATTTCTGGGTCACTGGGAAATTCTGTGTTTACATTTTGTGGAATCACCAAACTCTATCAGCTTTTTAATTCAACAAATCAGATCATTCTCAGCTACACTGCTTAGAATGGCTTCCTCTTACATTAGAATAAATTTCATATTCCTTGCGATGGCCTTTGAGGCCCTATATGCTTACCTTGTCAATCTCTCTAATTTCATCCTCCGTCTCTCCCTCAGTTACCTGCCCTCTGTAGTCCACATGGTCTTTTGCACTTCAGGCCGGCCAAACCTGTTCCTGCCCCAGGGACTTTGCACTGGTTTTCCCTTGCCCTTTCCAAGCCGATCACCTGCCTTTCTTAGGGTGTAACTCACATGTCACTCAGGGAAGCTTTCTGTCACCATGCCCATATGTTCCTGGCCTCTGTACCCCACCACAGCTCATCATCTTATTTCTGTCTTCTTTGTGGCAGTAATTAATTACTCCCCAGAAATACCTTGTTTACCTCTTGGTTTACACAATGATAGTCTGCTTTCTTTAGCAGAATGTAAATTTCATGAGATGAGGGGCCCATCAGAGCCCTGGTACCAGTAGTGCGTGGTACAGAGTAAGACCTCAAGTAAATGATCATTGAATAAGAATTCACAGCCCAATTATCTTTGATAATAATCCCTGGAGTGTTGTTGGAAATTTTGTTAACTTTAAAAAGTTCTTTCAGCAGTCCCCAGAAATGAGGCCCCAAACTAAGAAGAATATTGACTAAACTCAATGGCAGACCAGTGGTATCTTTGAGAACTTGAGTGTGGTCCTTCTTACTTGTAGTGTGGGTATGTGTCTGTGGATGGGCAGAAGGGTGGGCAGCTCATTGCATTGATAAAGCTGGTCTGATATCCCCATGCATTGGGTTCATAT
Organism: Odocoileus virginianus; assembly: GCF_023699985.2. Lineage (NCBI taxonomy): Eukaryota > Metazoa > Chordata > Mammalia > Artiodactyla > Cervidae > Odocoileus > Odocoileus virginianus. The sequence continues at coordinate 19,971,816 of NC_069693.1, read as the reverse complement.
GAGACCAGCTGCCCAAGCTCTATAGAAGGATGCATAGCTGCCAAGTGGGTAGCTGCAATCAGAAACTTGGTTCCAAGTCTGTGTCTGCTAAGCTGGGCCCATGTCTTTGTCCCTCTGAGCCTCAGTTTCTTCATCTGTTAAAGAGGCTGCTAACATGTGCTGTAACATGTAATGATATGAGAGTTGGACCATAAAGAAGGCTGAGCACCGAAGAATTAATGCTTTCAAATTGTGGTGCTGGAGAAGGCTCTTGAGAGCCCCTTGGACTGCAAGGAGATCAAATCAGTCAACTATAAAAGAAATCAACCCTGAATATTCATTGGAAGGACTGATGCTGAAGCTGAAATTCCAATACTTCGGCCACCTGATGTCAGAAGCTGACTCACTGGAAAAGATCCTGATACTAGGAAAGATTGAAGGCAAAAGGAGAAGGGGTATCAGAGAATGAGGTGGTTAGATAGCATCACCGACTCAATTGACATGAATTCGAACAAACTCTGGGAGATAGTGAAGGACAGGGGAGCCTGGTGTGCTATAGTCTATGAGGTCGCAAAGAGTCGGGACAGAACTTAGTGACTAAACAACAAAACATGTGCCGTGCAGACTTCCTGAGAGCCACACATGAGAACATGGGGAAGCGCTTTGCAAATGGAAAAGCTGCACACATCAGTTGTTACCATAGCTGCTAATATGAAAAATATGCGTGCCCTGCCCATGCCAAGGTGTGGGCAGGGAGGACAGAGCCCGGCAACCTGGTCAGCAGCTGCTGCGGCCATCCCCGCCCCCTCTCCCACCCTGCTGACCCTGGCCACACTCATGTCTGTGACCCCGGGGTCAGCGCCTCCTCTTAATGCCTCTCCATTTCTCAGTTTGCTGACTGGGGTGATTTTCGGGGAGGTCCACATAAATACTTCAAAAATAATTCACGATGAAGAGGAATGCTTCTGGAATGGATGATGGCACGACGAATTAAACGCTTTATAGGGCTGAGCGTAAATTATTTTAATGCATGTAATAGATCCGCCCAGGGAGACTTGAGCCCTCCAGGTCATGCCTCTGTGCCCCCAGGGCCCAGAGGGTGGTGGGAGCAGGTGGCTGGGAGCCTGCTCTGCTGGGGCGTGAATCATCTCCCTCTCCAAAGACTTATCCTGCCAGCACTTAGGTCCCCCCAACCTGAGGAGAGGATGGGGAGGCCTCACGTCTGGCCAGGCAGAGCCAGATGAGGCAGTGAGAGGGCAGTTGTTAGCAATGACAACAGCCTGACCTACACCTCTCCTTCCATTCATTGTCTGCTCCCCTCGAAGAGGGTGAGGTATGGTGGCTTGCAATGTGAAACCAGAGAGTTAAAATATTTTGTCTCCCATGAAAATTTTGAGTTGCATGACGAATGTTTCAGTTCAGGTCATCAACCAGCAACATTTTACATTTAGACTCACTGCATGTCAGTAGAGAGAGGGAGAAATCTTGGAGATGATTGTGTCCAACACACCCATTCAAGAGACAAGAAAGCTGATAGCTCAGAGAGATGCAGAATTCTGTGCCCCAGACACAGAAAATAAACACACTGTTGTATTCAAGGACTGTCTAAGCAATATTTACAGAGCGACATCTAGAGATTGTTGTTGTGGTTTTGTAATTACTGGAGTAGGTTTGCAATCCAGGGGAAAGGATGCATTGATTCCAGAATGTGCTACCATGACCCCGTATGGTCAGGCAAAGCATGGTCCTTTATGTGGACCAGTTGTCTCATATCTGGGGAGAAGCTTTTATTCACTCAATGTTCCATGATCATGTCACATATGAGTTCTCAGACATTTGTTGGGCATTGACCATTCTACTATGAGCCAGACAAGCTCACCTGCTCTCAAGAAACTCACAACTGAATTTGAAGGAGGAAACACACAGAATAGGCTCCATCTTAAAAGCAGAACTCCATCTTGGGCCAGACTGTGGACTTTGAGCTCTATGCCCAGTATCTATGGAAACGACACACCACCTGGAAAACCAGACCACTCCCCACCGCCCCCACCCTCACCATGGAAGAGCCCGAGGGCTGGTACCTAGACTCTCCGTCACCAGAAGAATACCCTAATTATCTGTGTAACTGAATAGAATCATAAATTCTATTATGCTTATTGGGGTATGAACACAGGCCTATTGATAATTGTCCACTGTTAACTACCTAGGCATAAGGCATACGATTCACGGGGTTAAGGTATACAAATGGTGAGTTAACTTTGATTGTATCTTTCTTTTCCTTTGTTCAGACTAGTTTCAGAGAATTTGGGGAGGTGGGTTTGAGCATGTACACTTAGGGTATATAAGGTTTTCACAAAAACTGGTCAGGGTCCTTGGCTAAGGGGAGACTGCCTTGGGCCCACCAGTGTAATAAACTGCACTCCACTATCTGCATTGTCCTTCTGAGTGAGTTTTTTTCCCCAAATACGTGACTACAACAAATTGATGACCTTACAAAGAAACTAGATCAGAAAAGCCACTATAACATGTGCCTTGCACTTGTCTGAGTCCTGGGACATGTCTCCTTCCACAGATAGCTTCTTGATGACCTGTCCATCTGTGTCTGGAACTCCAACCTCAGTGATTCAGTCCAGCACATCAAAGTTGATGTGACTGAAAATAAGAGCAGAGGGAACAGAGAATTAGAGAAAGCAACCACTTCCAGGGGGAGCATTAGGAAGTGGGGTGATGGGCCCAGAATGAGGAATAGGATTAGAATATGAGGGACTGAGAGAGAGTGGGGGAGGAGATTCTAGGAGGAAGGGTCAAGATGCCCCAAAGCAGAGAGCCAAAGGTTTCAGGTGGGTTCTGCAACTTCAAACAGGCCAGGAAGATCACAGCCAAGAAGAAGGGTTGAAAGATGAGGTGTCTCTAAGCAGGTATGCATAAGATGGCCCCATTGTGTTTTCCTAATAGTCCTCATTGTCATGTAGATCAGGAGGGGAGTGACAGCGTCTGCTGCTGAAGTTAGGCTGGCTGGTACAGAAATAAATCATGCTGTACCCCAGGAGGACTTACAAATGAAGATGAGAATTGTAGCCCACAGGAGTCTTCTGAGGCAGTTGATGATTACTGTCCACAGTGGCAAAAACTGAGTATCTCAGGATTTCCCTGGGGATCCAATGGTTAAGACTCTACCTTCCAAGGCAGGGGTGTGGGCTTGATCCCTGGTCAGGAAACTAACATCCCACAAGCCTTGTGGTGTGGAATAACAATTGGTTGCGAGAAAACTTGAATACCTCTAGGTGAAAAAATCAGCAACAACAACTGATCATACCTTGCACCACAGAGACTAACTCAAAATGAGTCATAGACCTAAATGTAAAACTTAAAAAGAATTTTAAAAAATCTTAAAAATATTGACTATCTCACCTCTATCATTAAGCCTTTCCTCTCTCTCCACACACACACACACACACACAGAGTCTCTCAGTCACGTCTGACTCTTTGCGACCCCATGGACTGTGGCCGGGCAGGATCCCCTGTCCATGGAATTCTCCAGGAAAGAATACTGGAGTGGGTTGCCATTCCCTTCTCCAGGGGATCTTCCCAACCCAGGGATCAAGCCTGGGTCTCCTGCATTATAGGTAGATTCTTTACCATCTAAGCCATGAGGGAAGCCTTTTCCTATCCAACTCTGGGATAATTATTTCTCTCTGTGCTTCCAAAGCACATAGCTCTGCACAAGAGTTCAGAACTCACTGCAGTTTGTCATAGCGAGTTCTGCTTGCTTCCACCTAGACTAGACTCAGTCACTTGAGGGCAGTGGCCTGGGCTGGTTCATTTCAGGGTCCATGGTGACCCATGATGGAAGCTTCATGTATGCTTCATGGTTCCACCTATGTAAATGACCCAAGTTTAAAATCCAGACTTCCTGAATGTTGGTTCAACATAACCACACCTTCTCCCATTTTAGGTTTCTGGAAAGAAACTACTCAAACAATCAAAATTACAGTTGGTTTCAAGTGGCAAGCTGTTACCAAGGCTGTCGCCCCAGAATTCTACTCCTGCCCCTCTTTGACTAGAAACCAATAACTCTTGTCTAAATTTAGGGAGGAAGCTGCAAAGAGAAAAAACAAGAACTGGTTAGAAATAAGTAGGCCCATGATGGCAGACAATTTGACTTCCAGTAGACCTTGAGCCTCATTATATGCTCATTGTAATATATTAGCATATGCTAAATGGTACACCCAAGGGTACCATGACAGTTGACGATTGTTAGAAAAACCTATACAAGGCCTGGAAAGGAGAACTGCATCAGTTCTGGGTCCAAACCACACCCCTATTCTTGGATTACTCATGAATATTCCTCCCACTCTTTCCGATTCCCTCCATTTTAATTCCATTCTCCTATACATTTGGTGTCTCCACCTGAATTAGGTTAAGAAGTTGATATGTGTACTAGGTTCCCCTTCTTCATTCTTTTGCCACTGAATAAAGCTTGTGTATGTGTGCCTGTGCGCGTGCACGTGTGCTCAATCATGTCTGACTCTTTGCCACCCCGTGGACTCTTTGCAAGCCCGCCAGACTCCTCTGCTCTATCCATGGACTTCTCCGTGCAAGAATACTAGAGTGGTTTGCCATTTCCTTCTCCAGCAGATCTCCCCGACTCAGGGATCGAATCTGCACCTCCTGCACAGACAGGCAGGTTTTTTACCAGCTGAGCCACCAGGGAAGCCTTGAATAAAGCTCATGCTGTTCCATTCTCAGCACTGGTTTCATTTTTGGCTGTACCAATCAGATGGGGAAAAGAACCTTCCTGATGAGGGTGAGGTCCCATCCCAGGCTAGGACCCTGGAGGTAGTCTGCTGGATCAATCAGAGCCAGAATGGTATACCCCTCAAAGACTTAACACAGTGCCTGGCATGGGTGTGCATCCAGTCAAGGGCTACAAAATAAGCGCTTTGGAGCCATAGCTCATGTTAATTCCCTGCCCATGTCCCCTTGGCTCTCGCTCTGCAGCTGTAGTGGAGGGGGCAGTCCTGGCCTCTGACCGCTTCCTGAATAAAGAATCATAGGAGTGTGCCGAGCTGCAGGGAGGCCTGGAAGCATTAGGGATTTAACACCTCCAAGGAACAACCCTCGGTCAATGGGAGAGGGGAACTGGGGAATGAAGACTGTTACTGGGTTCTCCACAGTTCTCTGAGGGACTGAGTCCCAGCGGCCTGCAGCAGCAGCCTGCCCATCACTGGCCCATCACTGCGCTGGTACAGTCTTTCCCCCTTCCTCATTTTACGCCCCCACTCCTCAAGTGTGTTGGAATTCTCTTAATGAACTACTCGCACCCATGTCCTTGTCTCACCAAGAATCTGCTTTTTAAGGGAACTCAAACCAAGGCAGGGCCTACATAAATAAATGTATAAACGTTAAAAGAAAAAGGAATATAAATGAACAAATGAGTGAGTGAAATGATGGCTAGATGGAGGAATCTGAGCGCAAACCGTGCCCATTCCACCTCCTTCCCTGGGCTGGCCTGAGGCGGAGAGGATGGAGGGAAGGCCGTGCAGGTCCTTCTTGAAGTGCCGGCTCCGGGGGACTGTCTCTGTGGACTCCTGCAGTGCCAGGAGGTGCCAGGTGGCCTCTGCGTCCAGCAGGGGCACCCGAGTGGGCGACTGGCTCCAAATGTACTGCACTAGCTTCCAGTATATTTGGCGGGGCTCTGCACCCTTCTACCTGGAGCCCAGGGGAACTCCAGCCACGATGCTGGAGGCGGTCACCTTGGAGAGAGAAAGCTGTACTCTGTGCCACAGAAGACCTCAGTGATCTGTATTGGCAGCCGAGTCTTATAAAAATAACACAAAGGCCCGGATCATTGGGTAAGGGGTGCGGGGAGATGGAGGAGGTGGGGGAGTGGGTTGAGGATCCGGCGGCACCTCTCCCAGATGGCGCCTGCCCACCCCCACCCATCCTGACACGAGGGGGACAGGAACGCATCACGTACCTGAAGGCGGAAACAGAAGGCTCCACCGAAGATTGGACGCAGAAAGCCAGACGCTGCGCAACAACCAGGCTTCTCCCGGTACCGGCTGTGAGCGCTGCTAAGAATAGAGCCAGGCGGACCGAAACTCTGCGCAAGAGCCTCGGGAACGCTGGAAGCTCTTACGGCGGAGCTCTGCTCTGTCTTCGCGGGCTGGGCCGTGGGGCGGCCTCAGAGTGCCTCTGCCCACCAAGCTTCCTGCAGCAGAACAGTCATTTTCTAGAGTGAAAGGTTCAACATTTGGAGTAGGGAAATGACCTTTCTGCCGGGGGCGGCGGGCTGGTCACTTTGTAGCCACTGCGATTCCAGTTGCTGTGTATGCACCGAGCGTCTATTGTGTGCATCGTCTGGTCTGTGCAGCGGCGCTGGGAGGGTCACTCGGAAGAGAGAGGACACCCCCGCCCTTGGAGAGTTTGGAGTCTCCTTGGAGAGACAAGCCCTCTGATCGGGGGCAGGGCAGGGAGGAGAAGGACAGAACCCAGCGGAGGTCACCCGGAAGGGAGTGAGGAGGGACGCTGCCAGGCTCAAGCCGGTGGCCGGAGGAGTAGGACAGGGAGACGCCGCACTTCGGGCCCTGGGTAGGGAGTGTGGGGAGTGTCCCCGGGGCTCAGAGCAGCCGGACTGTCGGGAGAAAGCTGGGGTGGTGCCCTGATGCTCAGGGGAGGCTTGCTGGGGCGGAGGAACAGGCCACAGGGCAGGGGTGCGTCCCCCGAAGAAGGAGAGGAAGGCTGATGATGTAGGAAGCAGGTGGGCTCCTTGGAGAAACTTGGGAGGTCAAGGATGGGGTCAGTGAACATGAGGTAGGGCTGGCCTGCTGCTTCTTTGGGGTTAATCTGCCTCACTAATGCTGTCAATCAAGAAGCATCCACAGACACACAGCCTGCGGGCCCTCCAACACTTAGCAGACAGATGCTCATCTTTCCCCTCTCAGGAAACCCAAAACCTGCTCATTACCTGAACTCTCCTCAGAGTTGCCCCTCTAGCCAAATCCTGTGGTTTGAGCAGGACAGGAGCTAAGGGAGTGAGTTTGTCGAGGATGGTGACCGACACCAGAGTTCGGCCATGGATAAGCCAGACTCACTGGTCCTCGCAGTAAGGAAGCCTTAGCTGTGCCCAGGGAGCGCTGCGGGGGGCCACTGTGTGTGCCAGGGCAGGCCTGGCCATGGCCCCGGGATGCTGTTCTCTGTGATCGTGCGTGGTTGCTGGACAGACCGCCTGCTGGCCGGGGGTCTCCGTAGGGCAGGGACCCGCTGAGGAGCCGCTGTGCCTGGTTCTCAGGGTTAGGCGTGAGGGTAAGGACACTGACATCAGTCCAGTCTCCAAATTGTCCTCTAAGAGCTTTCTCTGTAGTAGACACTTAACCAGGGCTCCTCCTGCGTGGAAGCTCAGACTCTTGCAGGAGATAGAGAAATAAGTGAACATTTTAAAGGAGCCCCATCTCAAAGGCTAGCATAAACTGCAGTGATTTTTACTGTGATTTCCCCTGACATAGGGCCTCAGGCTCTGCCCACCACCCTCTAACATCAGGACCCAAAGGGGTGAGGGTGGCAGGGACCCTCGCTTCACTCATATCCCTCAGCAGCTTCTGGTTGGTGGGATTTAGGAGTTGTCATTCCCATCAGAGTGAACAGGTTGATGTCAGCCTCGCAGACACTGGGAATGCCTCCTGGGCCAGGTCTGCCTGTTCCCCTCCTCTCTGAATTCTGTCTTGCAGCTTCTGATCAGTGTTGGTCTCCTCGCCTTGATATCCTTCAGAAATTCAATTTTACATGCTGTTGGTCTTGACTGTGGACTGTTGCATTTTAGTAATTTGAAAACAATTTATTTTTAATGATTCCTGTAGCCTCTGCTTCCTCCCCCAACTGCACCCTCAGGGAAGGGCCCTCTGCCCTCCTTTTACTGTTGAGAGTAGAACTGAGAACTGCACTCTGCGGGCAGTGTGGGCTGCAAAGCGTCACAATTAAACATATGGCATTTTCCTTGGGCTAAAGTGGTATTTATGCCTTTGGGGAGTAATCACTGGGCACTATATAGTCCTTTCAGTGACACCCAAACAATCCCTGGCACCCTGCACAGAACTGATCAGTTCTACTGGCCTGAATTATTAAAGGCCCATTACTGAGGTGGAAACAAAATCCCTGCCTTAGAAGGTCTTTTCCCTCCTTTTTGGAAAGGAGGGCTTTTCACCTGTGGGTGGTCATGGCAGGTGCTCCCATCCCAGCTGTAGAGATGGCTTTTTGTCACCCAAGGCGTCACAACTCAGCCCTCATTACCCGCGTCCCCAGGCCCACATGCTTAATTTCTTTGCATGCTCATAAATTAGTGTCCTCAAAGCCAGCCACCCCCAATAAGCTCTTTCTTGTCTATGCCATCCCCCTGCCCAGTAGCCCTTCAAGATTTAGTGTACACCCTTCCTTTCTCTTGGAAGCCCTCCTTGTCTCCTGTAGGGTTCATGGTTTCTGCTTCTCTGAGCTCCTCAGTTACTTCTGATTCGAATAGTATGGCCCGCTCAGCACATGATGACAGTTGGCTTGGCTTTAACCAGCCTCTCTGCACTGAAAGAGCTGCAGGGACCCAGCTCTTGACTCACTCTTCCTGTGCATCCTTGGGGTACCTGGAATGGGAGGAAGGATCAATCAGTGCTTGCTGAGGAGTTGACCAATTGATCGAGAGATGGCTGACTGGCCCCACAGTCTGTGTAGTTTGGTGAGTTGGGTGCTCTTTTGGAATTTCCAAGATCAAAAAGGGCAGGAGAAGGGTGAAGCTGCAAGCAACATGGAAGCAGATCTTCCCACAGGTCTCAGGCACTGCAGCTGTGGGGTCCCGCGTTTACGATCCCAGAGCTACAGACCTAGTGACATGGAGCAGTAAATTCTGCCTGTCAATCGCCAATCAGTACCCCCTTTCAAAAAACCCCCTTGCTCAGTAATAGGATCATCATCTAACTGATGACTGCTTTCTATACAAGGGGCCCTTAGCATCCCAAACAGCCTTGAGTGGGTCTGAGCAAATAGCATGCATTATGCTTATTTTTGCATGTTGGCTAACCAGGCTGACCGCTTTAGGACTGCTCACGGCTCCTTCTGAAAAACACTGTCATTAAAGAGAGTATGCAGTTTAACACAGAAATAAGAACAGCACAATCTGTTAACTTGCTTACCCTTAGTAGACAACGGTCGGTGATAAGTCCATATGGGTTGATCACCTGCCTGTTCCTTTCCTATTGTTGGTTTCCTTTCTCCTTCCCTTCTCGGGTGGGAGTTCCTGTTGTCTCACTCTGTGTGTTATCTGTGTGGAAGGCTGGAAACTCAGACTCTTTCCTTGGTCTGACCCAGATTTGCATCCCAACTCTGCCTCATAATTGGTGTGTGACCATGGCCGGGTGGCTGGCCCTCACCCCTGCAGGTCTGTTATGAGGAGCCCAGCACCACGTGCCCGCCGTCCTCATGGAGGATGCAGTGATGCACGCGCATGTGCGGCGAGCAGTGATAATGGATGGACTCGGCCTTTCGGTTCACTGCAGTATCCCCTAAAGTAGATCATTATTCTGTATGGAATAAATAGTGTTATCGGGCTGATATGCTTAAGGCTAATGAGCCCATGTCTAGCATCTGAGGAGCCAGATAACAAGACATGTTTTTCTCCATTGGCTTCTATTGATGTATTAATTAATGAAATCCAAGATTCCCCTTTGAGCTGGAGGAGTGTTTAAATCACTCCTGAGCTGTATATGTGGTGCATCTTTCCTCCTGCTCCGGATGCTGCGGAGGGCTGGGAAGGGAAGCAGGGTCTGCACTCTGGCCTGGCCCAGGCAGGAGTAGGAACAGGTCCAGCCAGGAGGCAAGCCCCTCATCCATCATTAGCCAGGGAGGACCAGTCGAGCAAGGGGGGCATCTCAGTTACAGGCCGGCCTCCTAGCTCAGCTTCTGCTTTCCTCCCATTCCCCTGGGAGTTCTGTCTTCAAAAGAGCCCCAGGACTCAATGGGCTGTCTCTGTAGTGACTGAAAAACTGCCCAAGAACAAGACTGTGTGAGTCCCAGGCAAGACTGTCCCCATGGTGTTGGTTTGAGTGACCACCTACTACCATGAATGGCACTCTGGAGAAAGTCATAGCACTGGTACAGACATACCTGGGTTCTAGGCCTGCCCCCAGCACTGAGTAACTGCATACATTTATGTATACGTGCTAAGTGGCTTCAGCCATGTGAGACTCATTGCAATCCTATGGACCTGTCCATGGGGTTAGCCAGGCAGTAATACTGATTGGAGTGGGTTGCCATGCCCTTCTCCTTAGTCAAGTTGTTAAAAATCTGTGTGCCTCCATTTCCTTGTTTATGAAAGAGACCTTGCTAATTCTGATGCTTATACATATCCCAAAAGGCTGGATGGTGAAGATTACATGACCTAGGATGTATGACGAAGTTCCTGGAATAGGGTATGCATAGAATAAATAATTATGGGCCACAGGAACGGTTGTGTTTTGTAACAATGATAATGCATCTTATTAAATATAGAATGGGAGAAATAAGATTGGTGTAAAGGTATTTCTTAGAAAAAGGAAATTGCATTATTTTTCATACCTTCTAGTAACTCAGCTTCTCTAATAATCTGTCAAGAAGATATCTTAAGGAACCTGCTTCAATATTTAAATTCAGTGTTTGATTAGCACTTTATTTTCCATACAAAAGGAGAAAGGCATTTGAAAAAAGGTTTTGTCAAAGTGGCTTGCACTTCTTTCAACAACTTTGCTGGAAACAGTCATTTGTATCTTGGCCACCCAGAGTACTCCTTTGCCCTCTTGGTAACCATGTGCCCCTATCTCCATAGCTGAGAGATACCACCCTATATTCCATAGCTAACCAAATACCTCCCCTCCCCTTCATAGGCAACCATGCATCCACACACTCTGTAAGTAACCAGGCACCCCAAGCCCTGTTGATAACCATGTATTTCCACACCCATAGGGAATCAGGCATCCCTTTGCCCCATAGGGAATCATGTCTCCATGCACACCAAGTACCCTTGCATCCCAGTCCAGACCTACACTCAAGTGATGCTATCTGCAGTCTGCTCTCTTACACCTGAAAAGTCCCAAGACTGCAGGTGCCGCCTCCCAGCCTGCAGGAGCAAGGCAGCCTCAGAAGCTCTGTCTTCCAGCCACTGTTGCTCTTCCCTAGGGTCTGTTGTGGCAGAGTCTCTAGGGAGCATGAGGCGGTGTCATGCATTTCTCTGGTCTGTAATCACACGGCGATGGGCTGTAGCCCAACTATGGGAAGCATATCCCACAGGCCATGGGTCTCCACCACAAACCTCTGTGTCTCTTCCCGGATTCTGCCACTAACAGTGGACAGAGGGCACTCCCTACACGGTCCTTCACTTCTGGCACCTACTGCCAAAACAGTGAGGATCAGGGCCTCTCAGCACCCACCACCGCAGCCCCCAAACCTTCTTTTCCTTTCTCATTTCACATCTATATACCTAATGTTTTGCAACTCAGACTGTATTTAGAATCAATAACCACTTAGAATTAAAATTCGAGCCAAACTATAAACCATAAAAGCCTCTGATTATTTCATTAGTAATTTGCTAATTGGCATTAGATATTTAATTACACATTCCAAATATTTGATGAATTATTTCAGCTCTGCATAGAAAACCAGTGATGGGGACCACATTTTTCAGGAAACCTAAACCTAGAGGGATAATTCCAAGGAAGTGTTAGTATCTGTGTGGGTCTGAAACCTGAGCAAGTGGTTTTGCTCTTCCTTTGAAGGCACCCACCCAGGCTGTCGCCAAGTCTAGCCTGGGATCCAGGGCTGTCTGTGCCTCTCTCGGGCTCTCCCCATCAAGGCACTTTCTCTTCACCCTTTCCTTGTGGGGACATTATCTTTTCTGCTTTGTTCTGCTTCCCACAACATAAGGTGGTCCCCCCCACCCTCCCACAACCCCTTCCAAATCCTCCTGATGGGCTGCTGTTTGACATGGATGAGAAGGAGCTTACCCCTCCCCCTGCCACCCCCCACCCTGCCTCTCTCCTCCCATCCACCTCGCAGCAGGCCCTGTCTGCATTGGACACCAGGTGGCCCCCACAACCTTCTTAGAATGAATTTGCATTGGATATCACTCTGTCTCAGCTCCCTCCCTTAAGGTGTGGGAGTGCTGTTTCTCTAGAAGAAAAAAAAAAAAAGATAATTTCAGTACATGAAAAAATGCACAAATGTTCATTTCTGTTTCTTCTGGGATTCTTCTGACGATAAGTAGGCACTGAATCCATGCAGCCCCAGAAGCGTGTCCTGCTCCTCAAGTGTGCCTAGGACCCCAGGACCCCAGTCTACTGTTCCCCAGCCTGATGTACCAAAGTCTCTTTGGGACGATTCACAAGTGATGCAGAAAGATGTGTACTTAAAGCTGAGTGTATGTTCTCAGCCTGCCCCACCCTCTGCAGACATCAGCTTGTCTCTGGCATGTGGCTAGTCTGAGAGCTAAACCGGACCTAAAAGACACAACAGCACAGCCATTCCTGCACTCCACTTGCCCTGTGCCAGACCAAGGGGAGAGTAAGATATATTTGGCACATTAGATCCTCAGTTATTCTCATAACAGATTGCGGCAGGAAGCCATATGTGTAATTTCCAATGACCACTGCAGAGAAGGATGCCCAGGGAGGATGAACAGATAACAGGGAAGAGAAAACTGCATCCCACTCACAAACCTGCAGTCCAGACCAGAAGGAAGACGTTGGCTCTTAAAGGGCCATCCACGCGCCCAGTGCAGTGCCTGTGGAGGACGTGCCCCCTGGTGTAACCACACCTTCTCTGGCTCCATTTCTCAGACGTGGAGAGATATATCCTCAGGAATTAAATCAAGGACCCTAGCAGCCCTTACGTGATAGATGTAAATGCCCATTTCCTCACAGGCCGATTTACTCCAAATTAAGTGCAGTCATTTGGAATATTTGGGCAGGGAGGCACATGAAGCTTGAAGACTGTGGACCCCCCATGTCTGTTGACAAACATTCCTGGAATGAAAAAGGAACAAAGAGAATCCTGAGTGTCCTGAGCACTGGCCCCAGCCCTTCTCCTAGCTGGACCTTGAGAGTATTGCTTAACTCCTCAGGTGGCTCAGCCAGAAAATAGGCATGGTGTGCCCCACCCGTATAGAGGGGATCTACTGGCCATGAGGTCTTAGGAAAGTCACAAGCACCGAAGCCCAGGAAGGGTGAGGGGGTGGTGGAAGCAGGGGATGTTGGCTGACTGCGCCATTAGCTCTCCCACTCCTTGTCTTGCTGCTGAACTTTAAAATTTATTTGCATTTTAACCAGCCTCTGTTAATAGACATACCAATTTTTACGAAAAGCTGCTTCAGATCCCTTTGGAAATTAGGTGGGTCTAAAATAAAAACCAATAAAGTAATTTTTCAGTAGAGATCTAGCTCTAATGATCAACGCAGAGGAGACTTTTTGCTCCTCTCTGGACCTGGAGCCACTCTGGAACAGTGATGCTGCCAGAGTGTGAAGTCAGTGCTATCTCCAAACCCCAGGATGAGTGTTCTGGAGGAGAAG